>NW_025537216.1:2500-12500 GCF_020615455.1 Coregonus clupeaformis | reverse complement strand
GCTGGCTGGCTGACAGGCTGGCTGGCTGGCTGGCTGACTGGCTGGCTGGCTGACAGACTGGCTGGCTGGCTGGCTGACTGGCTGGCTGACAGACTGGCTGGCTGGCTGACTGACTGGCTAACTGGCTGACTGGCTGGCTGACTGCTGGCTGGCTAACTGGCTGACTGGCTGGCTGACTGCTGGCTGACTAACTGGCTGGCTGACTGACTGGCTGACTGGCTGAGTGACTGGCTGGCTGGCTGGCTGACAGGCTGGCTGGCTGGCTGGCTGACTGGCTGGCTGACAGACTGGCTGGCTGGCTGGCTGACTGGCTGGCTGACAGACTGGCTGGCTGGCTGACTGGCTGGCTGACTGGCTGACTGGCAGGCTGGCTGACTTGCTGACTGGCTGGCTGGCTGACTGGCTGGCTGGCTGGCTAACTGGCTGACTGGCTAACTGGCTGGCTGGCTGACTGGCTGGCTGGCTAAAATGCTGACTGGCTGGCTGGCTGAGTGACTGGCTGGCTGGCTGGCTGACAGGCTGGCTGGCTGGCTGGCTGACTGGCTGGCTGGCTGACAGACTGGCTGGCTGGCTGGCTGGCTGGCTGGCTGGCTGGCTGGCTGACAGACTGGCTGGCTGGCTGACTGACTGGCTAACTGGCTGACTGGCTGGCTGACTGGCTGGCTGACAGACTGGCTGGCTGGCTGACTGACTGGCTAACTGGCTGACTGGCTGGCTGACTGCTGGCTGGCTAACTGGCTGACTGGCTGGCTGACTGCTGGCTGACTAACTGGCTGGCTGACTGACTGGCTGACTGGCTGGCTAAATGGCTGGCTGGCTGGCTAACTGGCTGACTGGCTGGCTGGCTGACTGGCTGGCTAAATGGCTGGCTGGCTAACTGGCTGACTGGCTGACTGGCTAACTGGCTAACTGGCTGACTGGCTGGCTGGCTATGGAGGGCTGAGTGGGGGGGGGGTGACTTGCTGACTGGCTGGCTGGCTGACTGGCTGGCTGGCTGGCTAACTGGCTGACTGGCTAACTGGCTGGCTGGCTGACTGGCTGGCTGGCTAAAATGCTGACTGGCTGGCTGGCTGAGTGACTGGCTGGCTGGCTGGCTGACAGGCTGGCTGGCTGGCTGGTTGACTGGCTGGCTGGCTGACAGACTGGCTGGCTGGCTGGCTGACTGGCTGGCTGACAGACTGGCTGGCTGGCTGGCTGACTGACTGGCTAACTGGCTGACTGGCTGGCTGACTGCTGGCTGGCTAACTGGCTGACTGGCTGGCTGACTGCTGGCTGACTAACTGGCTGGCTGACTGACTGGCTGACTGGCTGGCTAAATGGCTGGCTGGCTGGCTAACTGGCTGACTGGCTGGCTGGCTGACTGGCTGGCTAAATGGCTGGCTGGCTAACTGGCTGACTGGCTGACTGGCTAACTGGCTAACTGGCTGGCTGACTGGCTGACTGGCTAAAATGCTGACTGACTGGCTGGCTGAGTGACTGGCTGGCTGGCTGGCTGACAGGCTGGCTGGCTGGCTGGCTGACTGGCTGGCTGACAGACTGGCTGGCTGGCTGGCTGGCTGACTGGCTGGCTGACAGACTGGCTGGCTGGCTGACTGGCTGGCTGACTGGCTGACTGGCAGGCTGGCTGACTTGCTGACTGGCTGGCTGGCTGACTGGCTGGCTGGCTGGCTAACTGGCTGACTGGCTAACTGGCTGGCTGGCTGACTGGCTGGCTGGCTAAAATGCTGACTGGCTGGCTGGCTGAGTGACTGGCTGGCTGGCTGGCTGACAGGCTGGCTGGCTGGCTGGCTGACTGGCTGGCTGGCTGGCTGACAGACTGGCTGGCTGGCTGGCTGACTGGCTGGCTGACAGACTGGCTGGCTGGCTGACTGACTGGCTAACTGGCTGACTGGCTGGCTGACTGCTGGCTGGCTAACTGGCTGACTGGCTGGCTGACTGCTGGCTGACTAACTGGCTGGCTGACTGACTGGCTGACTGGCTGGCTAAATGGCTGGCTGGCTGGCTAACTGGCTGACTGGCTGGCTGGCTGACTGGCTGGCTAAATGGCTGGCTGGCTAACTGGCTGACTGGCTGACTGGCTAACTGGCTAACTGGCTGACTGGCTGGCTGGCTATGGAGGGCTGAGTGGAGGGGTGACTTGCTGACTGGCTGGCTGGCTGACTGGCTGGCTGGCTGGCTAACTGGCTGACTGGCTAACTGGCTGGCTGGCTGACTGGCTGGCTGGCTAAAATGCTGACTGGCTGGCTGGCTGAGTGACTGGCTGGCTGGCTGGCTGACAGGCTGGCTGGCTGGCTGGCTGACTGGCTGGCTGGCTGACAGACTGGCTGGCTGGCTGGCTAACTGGCTGGCTGACTGCTGGCTGGCTAACTGGCTGACTGGCTGGCTGACTGCTGGCTGACTAACTGGCTGGCTGACTGACTGGCTGACTGGCTGGCTAAATGGCTGGCTGGCTGGCTAACTGGCTGACTGGCTGGCTGGCTGACTGGCTGGCTAAATGGCTGACTGGCTAACTGGCTAACTGGCTGGCTGACTGGCTGACTGGCTAAAATGCTGACTGACTGGCTGGCTGAGTGACTGGCTGGCTGGCTGGCTGACAGGCTGGCTGGCTGGCTGGCTGACTGGCTGGCTGACAGACTGGCTGGCTGGCTGGCTGGCTGACTGGCTGGCTGACAGACTGGCTGGCTGGCTGGCTGACTGGCTGGCTGACTGGCTGACTGGCAGGCTGGCTGACTTGCTGACTGGCTGGCTGGCTGACTGGCTGGCTGGCTGGCTAACTGGCTGACTGGCTAACTGGCTGGCTGGCTGACTGGCTGGCTGGCTAAAATGCTGACTGGCTGGCTGGCTGAGTGACTGGCTGGCTGGCTGGCTGACAGGCTGGCTGGCTGGCTGGCTGACTGGCTGGCTGGCTGGCTGACAGACTGGCTGGCTGGCTGGCTGACTGGCTGGCTGACAGACTGGCTGGCTGGCTGACTGACTGGCTAACTGGCTGACTGGCTGGCTGACTGCTGGCTGGCTAACTGGCTGACTGGCTGGCTGACTGCTGGCTGACTAACTGGCTGGCTGACTGACTGGCTGACTGGCTGGCTAAATGGCTGGCTGGCTGGCTAACTGGCTGACTGGCTGGCTGGCTGACTGGCTGGCTAAATGGCTGGCTGGCTAACTGGCTGACTGGCTGACTGGCTAACTGGCTAACTGGCTGACTGGCTGGCTGGCTATGGAGGGCTGAGTGGGGGGTGACTTGCTGACTGGCTGGCTGGCTGACTGGCTGGCTGGCTGGCTAACTGGCTGACTGGCTAACTGGCTGGCTGGCTGACTGGCTGGCTGGCTAAAATGCTGACTGGCTGGCTGGCTGAGTGACTGGCTGGCTGGCTGGCTGACAGGCTGGCTGGCTGGCTGGCTGACTGGCTGGCTGGCTGACAGACTGGCTGGCTGGCTGGCTGACTGGCTGGCTGACAGACTGGCTGGCTGGCTGGCTGACTGACTGGCTAACTGGCTGACTGGCTGGCTGACTGCTGGCTGGCTAACTGGCTGACTGGCTGGCTGACTGCTGGCTGACTAACTGGCTGGCTGACTGACTGGCTGACTGGCTGGCTAAATGGCTGGCTGGCTGGCTAACTGGCTGACTGGCTGGCTGGCTGACTGGCTGGCTAAATGGCTGGCTGGCTAACTGGCTGACTGGCTGACTGGCTAACTGGCTAACTGGCTGGCTGACTGGCTGACTGGCTAAAATGCTGACTGACTGGCTGGCTGAGTGACTGGCTGGCTGGCTGGCTGACAGGCTGGCTGGCTGGCTGGCTGACTGGCTGGCTGACAGACTGGCTGGCTGGCTGGCTGGCTGACTGGCTGGCTGACAGACTGGCTGGCTGGCTGACTGGCTGGCTGACTGGCTGACTGGCAGGCTGGCTGACTTGCTGACTGGCTGGCTGGCTGACTGGCTGGCTGGCTAACTGGCTGACTGGCTAACTGGCTGGCTGGCTGACTGGCTGGCTGGCTAAAATGCTGACTGGCTGGCTGGCTGAGTGACTGGCTGGCTGGCTGGCTGACAGGCTGGCTGGCTGGCTGGCTGACTGGCTGGCTGGCTGGCTGACAGACTGGCTGGCTGGCTGGCTGACTGGCTGGCTGACAGACTGGCTGGCTGGCTGACTGACTGGCTAACTGGCTGACTGGCTGGCTGACTGCTGGCTGGCTAACTGGCTGACTGGCTGGCTGACTGCTGGCTGACTAACTGGCTGGCTGACTGACTGGCTGACTGGCTGGCTAAATGGCTGGCTGGCTGGCTAACTGGCTGACTGGCTGGCTGGCTGACTGGCTGGCTAAATGGCTGGCTGGCTAACTGGCTGACTGGCTGACTGGCTAACTGGCTAACTGGCTGACTGGCTGGCTGGCTATGGAGGGCTGAGTGGGGGGGTTAAAGTTGTTTAGAGGTGGCCTACGGCTTACTAACCCCCCCCCACTCTCATCCCCCCACCTCCCCTCCTCCAGCCTACTAGATCCTCAGAGGAGACCCCCCCCCCCTCTACTATCCCCCTGGGGCTCCCCACCCCCTGTCCTCCCCCATCTCCCTACCCTCCATTAGTTCCCCAGATCTCTCTGGTTATTACAGTCTTCCCCATCTCACACAGGCTGGGAGAGATACATGGCATTTATCTCAGAGGCTAAGAGCATCGCTACATTGGTGGGGAGTACATTGTTATAATATTCATAATGTGCTTATTAGGGCTGGTGACGGTCATTAATATTCATAATGTGCTTACTAGGGCTGGTGACGGTCATGAATTTTAGATGACTGCATTGTGCCGCTGCTGCAGGAAGTGGAGACTCGCTGTAACGCCCTGACTCAGAGGACGCTGATATGTTGAGTCAGGGTGTGTGTATTCCTTGTTGTGTTAGTTCTATGTTGTAGAATCTAGTATGTCTGTTTCTATGTTGGCCGGTGTGGTTCCCAATCAGAGGCAGCTGTCGCTCGTTGTCTCTGATTGGGGACCATACTTAGGCAGCCTATTGGCACTAGTGGGTTGTGGGATCTTGTTCCGTGTTAAGGTATGTTGTTTGTTTGCTACCTTGGACTTCACGTTTCGTTTGTTGTTTTGTCGTGTGTTTATTCGTTAAATAAACATGTATGCATATCACGCGGCGCCTTGGTCTGACCCGTCTGTGAACGAACGTGACACTCGTTTGCTACAACACCTTCCTTGTTTTCAGCAAGGAGCAACAAAGTTTCATCACGTTGTAAAGAGTCAATGTTACCTGCGGAAACGGACTGAACCGCATGAATGCCCGGCCACACTGTCTTTAGTCAGCTGCTCGTTATATAAATAAATAAACCTGTTAAAAGATAAATGGTTATGACTGTTATTTTATTTTCATGACGGTCTTCATCCAGTTATATGATTATACGTAATTATGTTAACATTTATTATACACTGAGTGTACAAAACATTAGGAACACCTTCCTAATATTGAGTTCCACAGGGATGCTTGGCCCATGTTGACTCCAATGTTTCCCACAATTGTGTCAAGTTGGCTGGATGTACTTTGGGTGGTGGACCATTCTTCATACACACAGGAAACTGTTGAGCATGAAAAAACCAGCATTGTTGCAGTTCTTGACACACTCAAAGCGGGTGTGACCTGGCACCTACTACCATACCCCGTTCAAAGGCACTTAAATATTTTGTCTTGCCCATTCACCCTCTGAATGGCAAACACATAATCCATGTCTCAATTATCTCAAGGCTTAAAAATCCTTCTTTAACCCCGTCTCCTCCCCTTCATCTACACTGATTGAAGTGGATTTAACAGGTGACATCAATAAAGGATCATAGCTATCACCTGTAATCACCTGGTCAGTCTATGTCATGGAAAGAGGTGTTCCTAATGTTTTGTACACTCCGTTTAATGTGAAAGTGGCGGTATCAGCGGTTATTTGTCGGGAAGCAGCGGTTTTAGCAAAACCAAAATTAAGCAATAATGTGCGATTGCTAGAAAACAGTACCTTACTATCAATACATTTACAATGAGTTTTGACTTGGCCTCTTTCTGTGATCACTGACATCAGGGGAGAATGGCGCCGGAGGAGATGGCTGCCTTTTTACGGGCTCCTAACCCATTGTGCTATTGTGTGTGTTTTTTTGCGTTATTTGAAAACTTATTTTGTACATAAAGTTTCTGCCACCTTCTCTTATGACCAAAAATAGCTTCTGGATATCAGGGCAGCGATTACTCAACTCGTACTGGACAGTCTCTAGGTTTTGCTCGCCTGAGGTAGAGTATCTCATGATAAGCTGTAGACCACACTATTTACCAAGAGTTTTCATCTATATTTTTCATAGCTGTCTATTTACCACCACAAACCGATGCTGGCACTAAGACCACACTCAATGAGCTGTATACGGCCATAAGCAAACAGGAAAACGCTCATCCAGAGGCGGCGCTCCTAGTGGCCAGGGACTTTAATGCAGAGAAACTTAAATCCGTTTTACCTCATTTCTACCAGCATGTTAAATGTGCAACCAGAGGAAAAAACCCTCTAGACCACCTTTACTCCACACACAGAGACGCGTACAAAACTCTCCCTCCATTGGGGCGGCAGGTAGCTTAGTGGTTAAAGAGCGTTGTGCCAGTAACCGAAAGGTCGCTGGTTCTAATCCCCATGCCGACTAGGTGAAAAATCTGTCGATGCGCCCTTGAGCAAGGCACTTAACCCTAATTGCTGCTGTAAGTCGCTCTGGATAAGAGCGTCTGCTAAATGTAATTTGGCAAATCTGACCATAACTCTATCCTCCTGATTCATGCTTACAAGCAAAAACTAAAGCAGGAAGCACCAGTGACTCGTTCATTACAGAAGTGGTCAGATGATGCAGATGCCAAGCCACAGGACTGTTTTGCTGCACAGACTGGAATATGTTCCGGGATTCTTCCGATGGCATTGAGGAGTACACCACATCAGTCACTGGCTTCATCAATAAGTGCATCGATGACGTCGTCCCCACAGTGACCGTACGTACATACCCCAACCAGAAGCCATGGATTACAGGCAACATCCGCACTGAGCTAAAGCGTAGAGCTGCCGCTTTCAAGGAGCGGGACTTTAACCCGACGCTTATAAGAAATCCAATATGCCCTCAGACGAACCATCAAACAGGCAAAGAGTCAATACAGGACTAAGATTGAATCGTACTACACCGGCTCTGACGCTCGTCGGATGTGGCAGGGCTTGCAAACTATTACAGACTACAAAGGGAAGCACAGCCGCGAGCTGCCCAGTGACACGAGCCTACCAGACGAGCTAAACCACTTCTATGCTCGCTTCGAGGCAAGCAACACTGAAGCATGCATGAGAGCACCAGCTGTTCCGGACGACTGTGTGATCACGCTCTCCGTAGCCGATGTGAGTAAGACCTTTAAACAGCTCAACATTCACAAGTAGTACACAGCGTTGTACGAGATCTTCAGTTTCTTGGAATTTCTCGCATGGAATAGCCTTCATTTCTCAGAACAAGAATAGACTGACGAGTTTCAGAAGAAAGTTATTTGTTTCTGGCTATTTTGAGCCTGTAATCGAACCCACAATTGCTGATGCTCCAGATACACAACTAGTCTCAAGAAGGACAGTTTTATTGCTTCTTTAATCAGCACAACAGTTTTCAGCTGTGCTCACATAATTGCAAAAGGGTTTTCTAATGATCAATTAGCCTTTTAAAATTATAAACTTGGATTAGCAAACACAACGTGCCATTGGAACACAGGACTGATGGTTGCTGATAATGGGCCTCTGTACGCCTATGTAGATATTCCATAAAAAAATCAGCCGTTTCCAGCTACAATAGCCATTTACAACATAAACAATGTCTACACTGTATTTCTGATCAATTTGATGTTATTTTAATAGAAAAAAAGTTGCTTTTCTTTCTAAGTGACCCCAAACATTTGAATGGTAGTGTACATATTACCTCAATTACCTCGACTAACCTGTGCCCCCGCACATTGACTCTGTACCCCCTGTATATAGCCTCGCTACTGTTATTGTACTGCTAATCTTTAATTATTTTTTAATTATAAATTTTTTTTACTTAACACTTACTTTTCTTAAAACTGCATTGTTAGTTAATGGCTTGTAAGTAAGCATTTCACTGTGAGGTCTACACCTGTTGTATTCGGCGCATGTGACAAATACAATTTGATTTGATTTGATTAGATTTGAAATTAGTTTGATCTTTGGGTGTGAGTTATCCCAGCCTCTACATCGTTAGACAACCTCATCCTTAATCACTCGGGACCCTAATCTACTGCTACTGCTGGGTGTTAATGATATCAAGGACCCTAATTGACACCATGCAGAGTCAGAGCCCTCCTCTGATGTTTGTCCTGCTGTAGTAATGCAGAGGTTGACACCGTGCAGTATCAGAGGTTGACACCGTGCAGTATCAGAGGTTGACACCGTGCAGTATCAGAGGTTGACACCAGGCAGTATCAGAGGTTGACACCAGGCAGTATCAGAGGTTGACACCGTGCAGTATCAGAGGTTGACACCGTGCAGTATCAGAGGTTGACACCGGGCAGTATCAGAGGTTGACACCGTGCAGTATCAGAGGTTGACACCGTGCAGTATCAGAGGTTGACACCAGGCAGTATCAGAGGTTGACACCAGGCAGTATCAGAGGTTGACACCAGGCAGTATCAGAGGTTGACACCATGCAGTATCAGAGGTTGACACCAGGCAGTATCAGAGGTTGACACCGTGCAGTATCAGAGGTTGACACCAGGCAGTATCAGAGGTTGACACCAGGCAGTATCAGAGGTTGACACCATGCAGTATCAGAGGTTGACACCGTGCAGTATCAGAGGTTGACACCGTGCAGTATCAGAGGTTGACACCAGGCAGTATCAGAGGTTGACACCAGGCAGTATCAGAGGTTGACACCGTGCAGTATCAGAGGTTGACACCGTGCAGTATCAGAGGTTGACACCGTGCAGTATCAGAGGTTGACACCAGGCAGTATCAGTGGTTGACACCATGCAGTATCAGAGGTTGACACCAGGCAGTATCAGAGGTTGACACCAGGCAGTATCAGAGGTTGACACCAGGCAGTATCAGAGGTTGACACCGTGCAGGATCAGAGGTTGACACCGTGCAGTATCAGAGGTTGACACCATGCAGTATCAGAGGTTGACACCAGGCAGTATCAGAGGTTGACACCAGGCAGTATCAGAGGTTGACACCAGGCAGTATCAGAGGTTGACACCAGGCAGTATCAGAGGTTGACACCAGGCAGAATCAGAGGTTGACACCGTGCAGTATCAGAGGTTAACACCAGGCAGTATCAGAGGTTGACACCAGGCAGTATCAGAGGTTGACACCAGGCAGTATCAGAGGTTGACACCAGGCAGTATCAGAGGTTGACACCAGGCAGTATCAGAGGTTGACACCAGGCAGTATCAGAGGTTGACACCAGGCAGTATCAGAGGTTGACACCGTGCAGTATCAGAGGTTGACACCGTGCAGTATCAGAGGTTGACACCGTGCAGTATCAGAGGTTGACACCAGGCAGTATCAGAGGTTGACACTGTGCAGTATCAGAGGTTGACACCAGGCAGTATCAGAGGTTGACACCAGGCAGTATCAGAGGTTGACACCGTGCAGTATCAGAGGTTGACACCAGGCAGTATCAGAGGTTGACACCGTGCAGTATCAGAGGTTGACACCAGGCAGTATCAGAGGTTGACACCAGGCAGTATCAGAGGTTGACACCGTGCAGTATCAGAGGTTGACACCAGGCAGTATCAGAGGTTGACACCGTGCAGTATCAGAGGTTGACACCAGGCAGTATCAGAGGTTGACACCAGGCAGTATCAGAGGTTGACACCGTGCAGTATCAGAGGTTGACACCAGGCAGTATCAGAGGTTGACACCGTGCAGTATCAGAGGTTGACACCAGGCAGTATCAGAGGTTGACACCAGGCAGTATCAGAGGTTGACACCAGGCAGTATCAGAGGTTG
>NW_025537215.1:0-39438 GCF_020615455.1 Coregonus clupeaformis | reverse complement strand
CCATCCGTTTTGTCTCCAAAGCCCCATACACTACCCACCACTGTGACCTGTACGCTCTTGTTGGCTGGTCCTCACTACATGTTCGTCGTCAAACCCACAGGCTCCAGGCCATCTATAAATCACTGCTAGGCAAATCCCCGCCTTATCTTAGCTCATTGGTCACCATAGCAGCACCCACCCGTAGTCTGCGCTCCAGCAGGTATATCTCACTGGTCATTCCCAAAGCCAACACCTCCTTTGGCCGCCATTCCTTCCAGTTCTCTGCTGCCAATGACTGGAACGAATTGCAAAAATCTCTGAAGCTGGAGACTCTTATCTCCCTCAATAACTTTAAGCATCAGTTGTCAGAGCACCTTACCGATCACTGCACCTGTACACAGCCCATCTGAAATTAGCCCACCCAACTACCTCATCCCTATATTGTTATTTATTTTGCTCTTTTGCACCCCAGTATCTCTATTTGCACATCATCTCTTGCACATCTAGCATTCCAGTGTTAATACTATTGTAATTATTCTGCACTATAGCCTATTTATTGCCTTACCTCCATAACTTGCTACATTTGCACACACTGTATATATATTTTCTGTTGTATTTCTGACTTTATGTTTTTTTTTACCCATATGTAACTCTGTGTTGTTTTTATTGCACTACTTGCTTTATCTTGGCCAGGTCGCAGTTGTAAATGAGAACCTGTTCTCAACTGGCTTACCTGGTTAAATAAAGGTGAAATAAAAAAAATAAAAAATAAAAATTTGTAGCTGATTCATTTCTAATAAGAATAATATGTTCTTAATTGAATGGACATCCATTTCAAATGGTTGAATTGATAGACCTCTTTAAATTGAGGTGCACTCAAGGGCACTCAAAGAGAAGACTGGCATTTTTACCTCCTTGGTTTTTAAAATAGATGAAACTGTACAAGTTAGGTCCTGCATGGATATAGAGTCATTTTCTACCCAAAACACAGTGTTTTCAATGATATGATGGAAGTGATTAGTGTGGTTTGTGAGAACCAGGCCCAATATGGAGTAGAGCTACATGAGGGGTTGAATAAGGCTCAATAGTAAGGTACAGAAAGAGCCTGAAGTTTGCTTTTTAAAGTCTGTGTTGTGCTTTTTCATCTGCCATGGCAACGCCTTGCATCACAATGATGATGTCATGAAGGATATTGTTCACGAAATGATAAGAACAGCCAAAATCGATTCATTTGAACTTGGTCGCTTTTCCAGTAGCCAACATTTTACTAGTAATTCAGATAGGCCTATTGCCTAAACATATCTGGATCAGGATTCTCACTTGATTAATTGTAAGTAGCTGGGAAGAAAACGTGTGCACATTGTAAAGAGATGCATTATTATTTGGTTAGCAACACCCACTTACTACAACGTTGTGTATTTTCCAGAGTTATTGTTAGCTAAGAGGAAGACATGGAGGGTTCAACGCTGACACAGAGGAGGGGTGAGTGTCGGTTGGAGGAAAGGGCGATCTAGACAGACTACGTGATGGAGCTGGGAGCCAGGTTGGCTCTGGTTTTGCAGATCCAGAAGGATCAGGAGAAGAAGATGAAGAGGATTTGGTTCAAGACGAGGAAAATGCCAAGACTGATTGAGGAGGTAACAAGACCAACTTTGACAAAGTCGACAAGAGTTCTGTTTAACAATATTAATTAAAGCAAATATAAGTTATTGTAAGGGCAAAATGTTCCATATGCCATGGAATGTAAGCTAACAATGTTTTGTCCTTATTTCTTTTTGTATTAGGCTACACCATGGCAATGCTTATAACTGTTCTTGTCTAAATGTGTTGTATCGTGTCTGTCTGTTTCAGTGAATTTATGTCCTCAGTTCTTATGGTTGTCTGGTCATAAAAAATAAACAACCGTTCTATCATAGACGCTCATATCAGGATTATGTGGTTGTCTCACCTAGCTACCTGTCAAGGGCTGAGGTGTATGGGGTGTGGAAGTCAGGCGCAGGACACCGAAGCTAGTCCAACAAAGTTTACTGAAGTAATCCAAAAGGCAAAATACAGAGATCGGCCTCAACAATAAATAGAGGCGAGAAAATACGCAAACAGTGCGTAACACTAAATACACGAAAACAGGAACAAAACACGCAGCACAACGGACAGGCAAAAAACAACACACAATCTACTCAACCAAAACAGGAAACTAAATAGGACAGGTAATAATGACACAAACAGACACAGGTGTGCATGACAGACAAAAGCAATCACACACGAAACATCCAACGGTGGCAGCTAGTACTCCGGGGACGGCGAACGCCGATGCCTGCTCGAACCAGGAGGAGGAGCAGCCTCGGCCGAAACCGTGACAGTACCCCCCCCTTGACGCGCGGCCCCAGCCGTGCGCCGACCCCGGCCTCGGGGACGGCCAGGAGGACGCGGACCCGGGCGTGTGGGATGCCCACGGTGGAACTCCGTCAGGAGGGATGGATCGAGAATGTCCCTCCTGGGCACCCAGCACCGTTCCTCCGGACCGTACCCCTCCCACTCCACGAGATACTGGAGACCACTCATCCGGCGCCTCGAGTCCAAGATAGTCCGGACCCTGTACGCCGGGGCCCCTCGATGTCCAAAGGGGGCGGAGGGGTCTCTCCTATCTCAACTTCTTGGAGTGGGCCAGCTACCACCGGCCTGAGAAGAGACACATGGAACGAGGGGTTAATATTTTTGTACTCTATAGGCAGTTGTAACCTGTAACACACCTCGTTCAATCTTCTCAGGACTTTGAAGGGCCCCACAAACCGCCGACCCAGCTTCCGGCAGGGCAGGCGGAGGGGCAGGTTTCGAGTCGAGAGCCAGACTCGATCTCCCGGTGCGTACACCGGCCCCTCACTGCGGTGGCGATCGGCGCTCGCCTTTTGTTGACGTATGGCACGCTGCAGATGGACATGGGCAGCGTCCCACGTCTCCTCCGAGCGCCGAATCCACTCGTCCACAGCAGGGGCCTCGATCTGGCTCTCGTGCCAAGGTGCCAGGACCGGCTGATAACCTAGAATACACTGGAAAGGTGTTAAATTGGTGGAGGAGTGGCGTAGAGAGTTCTGGGCTATCTCTGCCCAGGGAAGGAACCTCGACCACTCCTCCGGCCGGTCCCGGCAATAGGACCTCAAAAACCTACCCACATCCTGGTTGACACGTTCCACCTGCCCATTGCTCTCTGGATGGTACCCCGAGGTAAGGCTCACCGAGACCCCCAACCGTTCCATAAACGCCCCCCAAACTCTGGAGGTGAACTGGGGACCTCGGTCAGACACTATATCCTCGGGGACCCAATAGTGCCGGAACACATGGGTGAACAGGGCCTCAGCGGTTTGTAGGGCAGAAGGGAGACCCGGCATAGGAAGGAGACGACAGGCCTTAGAAAACCGATCCACAACGACCAAAATGGTGGTATTCCCCTGGGAGGGGGGTAGATCGGTAACGAAATCTACCGAGAGGTGGGACCATGGTCGTTGTGGAACGGGCAGGGGATGTAGCTTACCCCTGGGCAAATGTCTAGGCGCCTTACACTGGGCACACACCGAGCAGGAGGAGACATAAACCCTCACATCCCTAGCTAACGTTGGCCACCAGTATTTCATGCTAAGACAGTGCACGGTCCGGCCAATGCCTGGATGTCCAGAGGAGGGTGATGTATGAGCCCAATAAATAAGTCGATCACGAACCTCGAGCGGAACGTACGTCCGCCCCCACAGGACACTCGGGGGAGTAGGGTCGGCACGCAGTGCCCGCTCGATTTCCGCATCGACCTCCCAAACCACCGGAGCCACCAAACAAGACTCCGGCAATATGGAAGTAGGCTCGTTGGACCTCTCCTCTGTGTCATACCGCCGGGACAGGGCGTCTGCCTTAGCATTCTGGGACCCTGGGATGTATGTGATCTTGAAAACAAACCGGGTTAGGAACATGTTCCACCTAGCCTGACGAGGGTTCAGTCTCCTAGCTGCCCGGATGTACTCCAGGTTACGGTGATCTGTCAGAATGAGGAAAGGGTGTTGAGCCCCCTCAAGCCAATGCCTCCACACCTTTAGAGCCTGGACTACGGCTAACAGCTCCCTGTCCCCAACGTCATAGTTGCGCTCCGCCGAGCTGAGCTTCTTAGAGTAGAAGGCACAGGGGCGGAGTTTAGGTGGCGCGCCGGACCGTTGTGACAGGACTGCCCCAATACCGGTCTCTGACGCGTCCACCTCTACTTGGAAGGGTAAAGAGGGATCCGGGTGCGCCAGCACAGGAGCCGAGGTGAACAGGTTCTTAAGTTTAACAAATGCCCTGTCCGCCTCAGCCGACCACTGCAAACGAACCGGACCCCCCTTTAGTAGAGATGTAATGGGAGCTGCAACCTGTCCAAAACCCAGAATAAACCTCCGGTAGTAATTAGCAAAACCCAAGAACCGCTGCACCTCTTTTACAGTAGTTGGAGTTTGCCAATTACGCACGGCCGATACCCGGTCTACCTCTATCTCCACACCAGACGCGGACAACCGATAACCCAAAAAGGAGACGGACTCCTAGAAGAACAGGCATTTCTCTGCCTTGACATACAAGTCATGCTCCAACAGTCTTCTCAACACTCGGCGCACCTGGGCTACATGCTCGGCTCGTGTAGCAGAGTACACTAGAATGTCGTCAATGTAAACTACTACACCCTGCCCATGCATGTCCCGGAAAATCTCGTCAACAAAGGATTGGAAGACTGAAGGAGCATTCATTAACCCGTATGGCATGACGAGATACTCGTAATGACCCGAGGTTGTGCTAAATGCTGTCTTCCATTCATCCCCCTCCCTAATGCGCACCAGATTATACGCGCTCCTGAGATCTAACTTTGTGAAGAAGCGCGCGCCGCGTAATGACTCCGTCATCGTTGCAATCAGTGGAAGTGGGTAGCTGTATTTAACTGTGATCTGATTGAGACTACGGTAGTCAATACACGGGCGCAATCCCCCATCCTTCTTCTTCACAAAGAAGAAACTCGAGGAGACCGGGGAAGTAGAAGGCCGTATGTATCCCTGTGCCAAGGACTCCTCTTGAGACAGGGGATACACATGACTCCGTGGCAGAGCCGCTCCTGTTTGGAGATTTATCGCACAGTCCCCCTGTCTATGAGGAGGTAGCCGTGCTGCCCTCGATTTACTAAACGCCAGTGCTAAATCCTCATACTCAGGGGGAATGCGCAGTGCGGGCACTTGGTTCGGACTCTCTACCGAGGTCGCCCCTAAGGAAACACCTAGACATCTCCCTACACACTGGGAAGACCACTCCATAAGAGCCCTCTGTTGCCACGCTATGGTAGGATCATGAGTGCTTAACCAGGGAAGTCCCAACACCACAGGGTACGCAGGAGAGTCAATCAGATAAAACTGAATGATCTCCTCGTGACCCCCCTGCGTAGTCATCGTCAGTGGTGCTGTGACCTCCCTGATCAGACCCGACCCCAACGGCCGGCTGTCTAAGGTGTGGACAGGAAATGGAGTTTCTACCGGCCGAAGGGGAATCCTTAACCTACTACAAAATGCCCGATCAATAAAGTTCCCAGCAGCGCCTGAATCTACTAGCGCCTTATGCTGGGAATGAGGTGCCACCTGTGGAAATCTAACAGGAATACTCATGTGACCAACAGAAAGCTCTGGGTAAGTGGGGCGCCTGCTCACCTGAAATGACTCCCCCAGTGCGTGGCCTGTTGTCACCTCTCCCAAGAGACCCTCCCCAGCACCTGGCCGCGGTGTGCCCTCCACGACCGCAGGTGGTGCAGGGGATGGCTCCCCCTCGGGTTCCCTCTCCTCCTCTCTCTAGCGCCAGCACCCCCGATCTCCATAGGAATCGGATCGGAGGTGCTGGAGGGCGGAATGGACGACCCCCACTCGGGACGTCCGCGGGTAGCCAGCAGGGTGTCTAGACGGATGGAAATGTCCACCAACTGGTCAAATGACAAGTTGGTGTCCCTGCAGGCCAGCTCACGACGAACGTCCTCTCGTAGACTACACCTGTAGTGGTCGATGAGGGCCCTCTCATTCCACCCCGCATCCGCTGCTAGTGTCCGGAACTCCAGTGCGAACTCCTGGGCGCTCCTCTTCTCCTGTCGGAGGTGGAACAGACGCTCTCCCGCCGCTTTACCCTCAGGTGGATGATCAAAGACAGTCCTGAAGCGGCGGGAGAACTCCGCGTAGGTGATGGTTGCGGCGTCTATTCCCCTCCATTCGGCGTTGGCCCATTCCAACGCCTTGCCGGATAGACAGGAGATGAGGGCGGAGACGCTCTCGTATCCCGAGGGCGCCGGGTGTATAGTAGCCAGGTAAAGTTCCACCTGTAGCAGAAATCCCTGACACCCGGCTGCAGAACCGTCATATGCCCTCGGGAGCGAGAGCCGAATGCCACTGGGTTCCGGTGCTGAGAGAGGAGGACTGACCGTTGGTGATGGGATGGTGTGCGAAGGCGTGGGCTCCTCCCTAGTCATCCAACGGCACAGCATGTTGGACACCTCATTCATGGCGGACCCAAGTTGCTGGATCATGGTGTCTTGGTCGTTGATCCTCTCCTCCAACGACCTGGGTGCCGCCACTGCTCCTGCTGACTCCATAGTGGTGTGTTGTTCTGTCAAGGGCTGAGGTGTATGGGGTGTGGAAGTCAGGCGCAGGACACCGAAGCTAGTCCAACAAAGTTTACTGAAGTAATCCAAAAGGCAAAATACAGAGATCGGCCTCAACAATAAATAGAGGCGAGAAAATACGCAAACAGTGCGTAACACTAAATACACGAAAACAGGAACAAAACACGCAGCACAACGGACAGGCAAAAAACAACACACAATCTACTCAACCAAAACAGGAAACTAAATAGGACAGGTAATAATGACACAAACAGACACAGGTGTGCATGACAGACAAAAGCAATCACACACGAAACATCCAACGGTGGCAGCTAGTACTCCGGGGACGGCGAACGCCGATGCCTGCTCGAACCAGGAGGAGGAGCAGCCTCGGCCGAAACCGTGACACTACCTTAAGTTGAATGCACTAACTAACTATAAGTCGTTCTGGATAAAAGCGTCTGATAAATGGCTAAAATGTCAAATGTTATGCTGGGTGTGGGGCATGTATTTTTACACGTAGCTGGCCCATTGGCTAGGGGACCAAGGGTTGGGACGGACTGGTGCAGAGCATCTTAGAGGACACTATATATATATATATATATATATATGTGATGTATAAGTAAGTAGTGCTGACTCATACAGTATGTTTGTATGTATGTACTGAATGTGATCACTTTCATCATGTCTGTTTCTTTTCTCACGCAGAATGTGTGAGATGTGAGCAACTGTCCTCTCACTGAGTTCATGGCTCCCTGTATTGACTCCCTCCCACCACTGGCTTTCACCAATCAGAGGCCTATACCTACCATGTTGCATCCCCCCTCTCCATTTGCCATACGCGCTCAGGATGCACAGCGGTTCATTGTATGTTCATACTTTGTCCCTGAAACCTGCCAGTCTGCTGAATGCCCAGTTGCCACAGAGGCCACTGCAGATGTATCTACAGGTATACGAGAGGACCTATGGACAGATATACATCTTTGCTCAATGCTGCATCGATACCTGCCACACTTCTTTGACGAAGACTCCATGCAGCCACATCAGGCAGTAGAGGGCACCACTGAGGTCTCAGTTGCTCCAGTGGCAATATCTAATGTTGAGGAAGAGGACAGATTCTATCATTACTCCCTCCCACCCCTGGCTCAGCGGTTCATTGGCAATTCATTCAATTTCCTCGAAACCTCTAAGCCTGCTGTTTCAGCCACAGAGTGCCCAGTTGCCACAGAGACCACTGCTACCACAGCCACTGTCAAGGGAGAGAATCGATGGGCAGCTAGAAGTCTTCCTTCAGTGCTGCCTACATGCCTGCCAACAGTCTTTGACGATGACTTCATGCCATCAGAGCAGACAGTAGAGGATACCTATGAGGTCTCAGTTGCTACAGAGACCACTGCAGGCACAGCTACTGTTGATTTTGGAGTGTACAGATCAGCAGCTAAATGCCCTGTCCCAATGCTGCCTCCAAGTCTGCCACTTGTCTTTGAAGTTGACTACAAACTGCCAGGGGAGGCAGTAGAGGACACCACCAAGTGTCCAGTTATCAGTGAAACAAACAATGATGTGTCCACTCACCTCAAAGAGGACATGGCAGCTGATCAAAGCCCTCCTGACCCTGCAGCACTGCCTCCAAGCTCGCCATGTATCCGAGACTCTGACCACAAACTGACAGAGGAGACAAAAGAGGATGCCATCGAGTCCTCCGTTACCACAGCGATCACTGCAGGCACATCCATTGTCCAGGGAGAGAACCTGTTGGGTGATAAAAGCCCGGCTCCAATGCTGCCTTCAAAGTTGCCACACATTCTAGACAATGGCCACAAGCAGCCAGAGGAGGCAGTAGAGGACACCACCAAGAGTCAAGTGTCCAGGGAAGCGGCCGTTTCCGTCTCCACTGTCCACACTCTGCCAGGGGAGGCAGTAGAGGACACCAACAAGTGTCCAGTTGCCAGGGAAGCAGCCGTTTCTGTGTCCGCTGTCCACACGGAGGAGTGTTTGGCTGATAAAAGTCCTCCTGCACCTGCAACACTGCCTCTAATCCTGACCTGCACCCACAACAATGACCACAAACCGCTATGGAAGACAGTTGAGTGCACTACAAAGTGCTCAGTCGACACAGAGGCAACTGTTGCTATTTACACCTGGGATGATAAAAGTCCTCCAGGTCTGCAATGCATTCACAACAACAATGACCACAAGCAGCCAGAGGAGACAGTTGAGGACACCACATAGTGCTCAGTTAACACAGAGGCAAGTGCAGTTGCATCCACTGTCAAGAGAGAGGAACTGATGAGTGATAAAAGCCCTGTCCTAGCACTTCCTCCAAGCCTGGCATGCATCCATGACAAGGACCACAAGCAGCCAGAGCAGAAAGGGAAGGGCACTAGTGAAGAGGTGGAACGCTGCCCTCATGCTCACCAGCTGGTCCCAGATGCTAACTTAACTCTGGCAACCCCTCTGCTCTGCATGGCAACTAAGACGCCTGTTAGAGTGAGAGCCTCCATATGCAGGTCAGAGGATGAGGAACCCAGGCCCTGGACGCTGAAAAAGGCAAAGGTAGGTGTCCTATTTTACACTTCTACTCTACAGGGTTGGGGGTCTGTTCCATTTCAATTCAAAGCATTGAATTAAGTACTTCCTGAATTGACTGGAATTGAAATTGAATTGACCCCAACCCTGCTAATCTATGCTCATAGTATAAAACATCACCCCTTACTAGGGTTAACATTTGTATTACGTTTGGTGTGGACCCAGGAAGAACATCTATGGCTATTACAAAATAGGTTTGGGATACAAATAAACAAGTTACCTCAATTACTGTCCTCTAAATTGTGTGCCCCATGAGGCCATCAATGTATGTTGATCACTCAAATGTGTATTGAATGTGCCACATTGGAACAATATTACATCTAGAGTCAATGTCTTCCTGTTAGGGTTATTGGACAGGCATTGACATTGAGAGTGAAGAGAGGAGCGTCAAGGAGGAGGTGAGATCGAGGGAGGGTTTGAAGAGTGAGGTGGACCGTGCCCATTCCAAGAGCTCCAATGGGACGGTTTCATCAGAGAGAGCAGAGACCATCCTGGGAAGAGTCGGCTTTCTGGCCATGAACCTCAAGCAGAAAGTCACATTTTTAAAGATGGAGGAAAAAGAGAAAAATAAGGAACTGAATAAGAAGTTGAAAGATGACGAGAAAGAGAGAAAGGTCTCTTGCCTCGAGGTTGTCGGGAGAGGTTGTGTTTTCTCTAGCAGGAGATAAGCTGGCTTCTTATATGTTGTTGAGTAAAGCTTAAACCATGTATTTAGATTGTATGTAGGTATTGTAGTCAGGTATTATAGGTAGTTTACTTAGGTAGTTATTGTAGGTTATTGTAGGTAATTATTGTAGGTAAGTATTCTATTCGGTGGACCCCGGCGAAGCACGAGTGCTAGCTAACCCACCACTTGGACCAACAAAGCTAGCTAGCTAGTGGGTAGCTACTGGTAACTTTTAGCAACTGTGGTTAGTTGTTTCCAATGTTATTTCACGCTTAAGAGTACCTGTAATTGAGCCAGCTAGCTACCGACCATTCAGCTGTTCTTCTAACCTCATTATCCGAGGCATTAACGTTAGATGGTTGGTGGCTGCTGTACTTAATTACAGCTACTGATTGCAGCCTGCCACCCAGTTAGCTGGCAAAATATGATTAGACAAATAATAATATTTATTTGAATGATACAGTATGTTACTAAATTGAAATTAAAATGAAATGTTTTTGTAATTATAACATTTTACGAAATGTAAAAAGAAAACTTTAAAAAATAATAATAATAACAAAAGCAAGGTAAAAAGAAAAGGAAACCGATCCAGATTCCTATTACCAGTGTAAAAACAAAGGGGGAGGTGTCAATGTAAATAGTCCGGGTGGCCATTTGATTAATTGTTCAGCAGTCTTATGAATTGGGGATAGAAGCTGTTAAGGGGCCTTTTGGACCTAGACTTGGCACTCTGGTACCGCTTGCTGTGCGGTAGCAGAGAGAACAGTCTATGACTTGGGTGACTGGAGTCTTTGTAAATTTTTTGGGCCTCCCTCTTACACCTCCAAGTATATAGGTCCTGGATGGCAGGAAGCTTGGCTCCAGTGATGTAGTGGGCCGTACGCACTACCCTCTGTAGCGCCTTACGGTCGGATGCCGAGCAGTTGCCATACCAGGCGGTGATGCAACTGGTCAGGAAGCTCTCGATGGTGCAGCTGTAGAACTTTTTGAGGATCTTGGGACCAATGCCAAATCTTTTCAGTCTCCTGAGGTGGAAAAGGCGTTGTCGTGCCCTCTTCACGACTGTCTTGGTGTGTTTGAACCATGATAGTTTGTTGGTGATGTGGACACCAAGGAACTTGAAACTCTCGACCTGCTCCACTCCAGCCCCGTCGATGTGAATGGGGCGTGTTCCCAGTCCCTTTCCCTGAAAATCCTCCCCGGAGCATGATGCTGCCACCACCATGCTTCACCGTAGGGATGGTGCCAGGTTTCCTCCAAACGTGATCTCATCCCAGGTAAGAGGGGGAGTGGCAGCAGCAGCAGGTTCTCCCCATGTGAGCTGAGTCCAGTGGACCAGTCCTGTATCCCCCCACCCAGACAGCGACAGTGGTCTAAACCATGGCTAGCTATCCACAATCTGGCTCGACTAAACAAGGTTTACCAAGAGGGAGAGGAAGGTAGAGGAAGAGAAAGAGGGAGGAGAGGAAGGAGGAAAGGGAGAAAATGACTGTAAGAAGGACTGTAAGACTGTAAGAAGGAAAGGAGGGAGAAGGCCGAGCAAGAGGAGGTGGAAGATAACAAGGAGAGTTGATCTGTCCATCACTACCATAAGGAGATCTCTTCTGGGGCCTCTTGTTCTCTCCTCTTTCCCACAGAGGAGCACCTTTCGCAGGCAGCCCAGAGCAGACTCTCCGCTGAGAGAAGGCTAGCCCCTGGAGGTTTCACCTTGGATTTATACAGAGAACCCCCCAGTACTCAAACTGCTTTACATTGTAGAGGGTGATCTAATCTCATTGGAGGCGACCCAATGACCCAGAAATGCTCCATGGACAGACTTCCTCCCTGCTCCCCGTCTCGCTGGCAGGGGGCTCGTAGGAACACCCTCCCTTCCTTGACTCCAGCAACACCCCTTCTTCACCTGCCCCCCTTATCATGTTATGAGTCTCACCTACAGGTCCCGCCCCCTGGCCTACCTGTTGCAGGTGTAAGTATGGTGTGTCGGACACAGCTGCCCTCCACCTCCTCCCCCCCTCCTCCCCCTCCTTCCCTCTTTCTCCCACTCCCCCATCTCTCGCGCTCTCTCCTCCTCCCCCTCTCTTCCCTTTAAAGCAATAGTTTAAACCTACACACTTCCTTAAACCTAAAATAAGTCAAGAAGTAATTTTGTGTGGAAGTCAAACATTTGTTCAGAACGACAAAATCGAGACCTTTACATAGCCCATCTCTCATTGTCTATAGGAGTGATGTACACTGGTCAAATTGCCCAAATGTTAATTTAGACATTCACAAATTTTACAGATTTTGACTCTCACTAATGTCATGAAATGTTTGGCAAAGTAGTAAAGAAGGTTGTATTATACTTTTCTTGTGTACTAGATCATATGGTTTGGAAAGTGTTTTTTTCTCAGACATAAATGAACAATTCCAGGTGAAAGCTAAAGGTCGTAGCTTCCTGGGGGGAGGGACACCACTACATTAATAAAATATTTCCCTCTTGCTAGATTGATGACTAAAGCCCTAGTGAAACAGTGCAAAATGGTTGTCAGCTCAACTGGTTAAATACAAGACCTGTTCATTGTGAAATGTATGTGTTCAAGTCTAATAATTTTGCTCTATATATTTTCTACTCTGTATGTAATTTTATCTGTTTAAGCTGTTTGGATTGTTAATTGATATAACACAGGGCACCATTGAAAAAGAGACTCTGGTCTCAATTGGGATTCCCTGTAAAAATAAAGAGGAATATGATAGAGGGAATATGATAGCGAGTATTATGATGGAGTGGAATATGATGGAGAGAAATATAATAGAGAGAATATGATGGAGGGAATATGATAGAGGAATTTGATGGAGGGGAATATGATAGAGAATGAATGGAGGAATGTGTGACGCTCTTGAGCAACAAAGGTTGTCTGTTTGGTTATATAAACTGGAAAGACACGGATAAGAAAATGTTCAAACATAATTTTAAACAATACTTTTCTATAGTCAGCTGATATTGATTTCTTTATTTAATTATTTATTAAACTTAAATGCTAAACATCAATGACACCTACTCTTCAATTAAATTTTTTGGGCCTATATAATTACACATCCAGCTAATTTTATCCCTCTATGAGCATGCGTACCGTAAAGATACCGTAAGGATCACTCGACTGCAACAGCTCTCGTTGATTTAATCGATCAATGGCTCAGATCACTTGACCAAGATAAACTTGTGGATGAGCTGCTTCTTGATTTTAGTGCTGCAGTTGACCTTGTTGATCATATGGCTAATAGCTGAGGCCATTGAAGAGAGATGTTTTCTTGAACCCTCATTTCTTTTTTGGAACTTTGTTACTGAGGTGACATAGACTATGGAAGACTTGTTTTACTGTAGTAAGGTAGCCTATGTATTTCATTGATGATGATGATGATGATGATGATGATGAAAAATATTGGCATTAGTGGTAGGCTGAGATCGAACAAACAACCTAAGTAAGCCTGGCTGCTATTTATGATATCTAAAACATATAGACTTTTAATTAGGCAAAACACATGTCGTTTGAATGGTCAACCATTTTACATGAGTTACAGCATTTTATTTTAATAAAAAATTAGGTTATATGGATTCATTGTATATATTAGGTATGACTGTGCTGCATAGGTACAAAAAATCTAAAATAAATAAACTAAATTGTGCCAGCATTTGATAACACATGAAAGCTGCTGTGGGTAACCATGGCAATGGGGACTCCATTGTGACATCACAAGATTCCGATTCTGGAAGGTTACCTGTTGCACAGACAAACTGAACAGTGCAAAGAGACTGATTCAACTAACCACTGACAAATTATTAATGTCCTATTTCATTAGTGAGAGAACACACTGCTTACTTCAGAGGTACAGTGGGGAGAACAAGTATTTGATACACTGCCGATTTTGCAGGTTTTCCTACTTACAAAGCATGTCAGAGGTCTGTACTTTTTATCATAGGTACACTTCAACTGTGAGAGACGGAATCTAAAACAAAAATCCAGAAAATCACATTGTATGATTTTTAAGTTAATTAATTTGCATTTATTGCATGACATAAGTATTTGATCACCTACCAACAAGTAAGAATTCCGGCTCTCACAGACCTGTTAGTTTTTCTTTAAGAAGCCCTCCTGTTCTCCACTCATTACCTGTATTAACTGCACCTGTTTGAACACGTTACCTGTATAAAAGACACCTGTCCACACACTCAATCAAACAGATTCCAACATCTCCACAATGGCCAAGAACAGGGAGCCGTGTAAGGAAATCAGGGATAAAATTGTAGACCTGTACAAGGCTGGGATGGGCTACAGGACAATAGGCAAGCAGCTTGTTGAGAAGGCAACAACTGTTGGCGCAATTATTAGAAAATGGAAGAAGTTCAAGATGACGGTCAATCACCCTCGGTCTGGGGTTCCATGCAAGATCTCACCTCGTGGGGCATCAATGATCATGAGGAAGGTGAGGGTCAACCCAGAACTACACGGCAGGACCTGGTCAATGACCTGAAGAGAGCTGGGACCACAGTCCCTCAAAGAAAACCATTAGTAACACACTACGCCGTCATGGATTAAAATCCTGCATTGCACGCAGCCCCCCTGCTCAAGCTAGCGCATGTACAGGCCCGTCTGAAGTTTGCCAATGACCATCTGGATGATCCAGAGGAGGAATGGGAGAAGGTCATGTGGTCTGATGAGACAAAAATAGAACTTTTTGGTCTAAACTCCACTCGCCGTGTTTGGAGGAAGAAGAAGGACGAGTACCACCCCAAGAACACCATCCCAACCGTGAAGCATGGAGGTGGAAACATCATTCTTTGGGGATGCTTTTCTGCAAAGGGGACAGGACGACTGCACCGTATTGAGGGGGGATGGATGGGGCCATGTATCGCGAGATCTTGGCCAACAACCTCCTTCCCTCAGTAAGAGCATTGAAGATGATTGTGGCTGGGTCTTCCAGCATGACAACAACCCGAAACACACAGCCAGGGCAACTAAGGAGTGGCTCCGTAAGAAGCATCTCAAGGTCCTGGAGTGGCCTAGCCAGTCTCCAGACCTGAACCCAATAGAAAATCTTTGGAGGGAGCTGAAAGTCCGTATTGCCCAGCGACAGCCCCGAAACCTGAAGGATTTGGAGAAGGTTTGTATGGAGGAGTGGGCCAAAATCCCTGCTGCATTGTGTGCAAACCTGGTCAAGACCTACAGGAAACGTATGATCTCTGTAATTGCAAACAAAGGTTTCTGTACCAAATATTAAGTTCTGCTTTTCTGATGTATCAAATACTTATGTCATGCAATAAAATGCAAATTAATTACTTAAAAATCATACAATGTGATTTTATGGATTTTTGTTTTAGATTCCGTCTCTCACAGATGAAGTGTACCTATGATAAAAATTACAGACCTCTACATGCTTTGTAAGTAGGAAAACCTGCAAAATCGGCAGTGTATCAAATACTTGTTCTCCCCACTGTAGGTTGTAATATAACTTATTGTGAATGTGTTTCAGTAGTATAACTTATTTTCAAATTACTTGTGTATGAATGTGACATTTTAAGTAGACCTAACATGACTAGTGAAACTGTTGAAGAGAGATAGTTTGCTTGAGTCCTCTTTTTGTGAGAAAATGCTTCATCCTGACACCTGAGATGTCATGTTACAATTGTAGTGAGCCAGCCTAATGGCTAATGCATTCTATTGATGACAGAAAAAAACCTCTCTCTGTGTTAATCACCAACATATGTTGTAATCAATTATCTCAATAAATATGTACCAAAAGAGTAGGTTGTGTAAAAAAACAAGTACGCCTACCTAATTTGTAGTTGATTCATTTCTAATAAGAATAATATGTTCTTAATTGAATGGACATCCATTTCATATGGTTGAATTGATAGACCTCTTTAAATTGAGGTGCACTCAAGGGCACTCAAAGAGAAGACTGGCATTTTTACCTCCTTGGTTTTTAAAATAGATGAAACTGTACAAGTTAGGTCCTGCATGGATATAGAGTCATTTTCTACCCAAAACACAGTGTTTTCAATGATATGATGGAAGTGATTAGTGTGGTTTGTGAGAACCAGGCCCAATATGGAGTAGAGCTACATGAGGGGTTGAATAAGGCTCAATAGTAAGGTACAGAAAGACCCTGAAGTTTGCTTTTTAAAGTCTGTGTTGTGCTTTTTCATCTGCCATGGCAACGCCTTGCATCACAATGATGATGTCATGAAGGATATTGTTCACGAAATGATAAGAACAGCCAAAATCGATTCATTTGAACTTGGTCGCTTTTCCCAGTAGCCAACTTTTTTACTAGTAATTCAGATAGGCCTATTGCCTAAACATATCTGGATCAGGATTCTCACTTGATTAATTGTAAGTAGCTGGGAAGAAAACGTGTGCACATTGTAAAGAGATGCATTATTATTTGGTTAGCAACACCCACTTACTACAACGTTGTGTATTTTCCAGAGTTATTGTTAGCTAAGAGGAAGACATGGAGGGTTCAACGCTGACACAGAGGAGGGGTGAGTGTCGGTTGGAGGAAAGGGCGATCTAGACAGACTACGTGATGGAGCTGGGAGCCAGGTTGGCTCTGGTTTTGCAGATCCAGAAGGATCAGGAGAAGAAGATGAAGAGGATTTGGTTCAAGACGAGGAAAATGCCAAGACTGATTGAGGAGGTAACAAGACCAACTTTGACAAAGTCGATAAGAGTTCTGTTTAACAATATTAATTAAAGCAAATATAAGTTATTGTAAGGGCAAAATGTTCCATATGCCATGGAATGTAAGCTAACAATGTTTTGTCCTTATTTCTTTTTGTATTAGGCTACACCATGGCAATGCTTATAACTGTTCTTGTCTAAATGTGTTGTATCGTGTCTGTCTGTTTCAGTGAATTTATGTCCTCAGTTCTTATGGTTGTCTGGTCATAAAAAATAAACAGCCGTTCTATCATAGACGCTCATATCAGGATTATGTGGTTGTCTCACCTAGCTACCTTAAGTTGAATGCACTAACTAACTATAAGTCGTTCTGGATAAAAGCTTCTGATAAATGGCTAAAATGTCAAATGTTATGCTGGGTGTGGGGCATGTATTTTTACACTTAGCTGGCCCATTGGCTAGGGGACCAAGGGTTGGGACAGACTGGTGCAGAGCATCTTAGAGGACACTATATATATTGTGACGTCACGAGAGGCTACACAGCTTTCAGCGGGATTGCTCAAGTAGTGCAAGGAGACAAGGTTCAAACAAAACAAGGATTTTATTATAGGTCTTGGGAAATTAACGAAAATATAACAAAATTCTGTTCTCTTGTGGCTCTTTAAGGGTTAACAGTTCAGGGATGTCTCTTCCACATCCAAAGTCATACTTCTCACTCGCTCAGATAACTTTTCCCCAGCCTTACTGTAGTCCACGTTGCAGCTAGTGGCCAACCCAGCAAAAAGTCCTTCCAAATGTCTCTCCCGTATTTCCACAGGTGCATATATCCAAAGGTGAGTATTTTCCAAAGTTAAGTATCTCCAAATCCTTATATTCCTCATGGAAGTGGACGTGCAGCACTCTTGTCCTCCAGAGAGCCCAGGTTGGAGACTGTGTCTCTTCACCCCCCACACACTCCCTCCGTGTGTCTCTTCCCTTCCCAAACCTTCAGCTCATCAGCTCCTCATTTGTTTCAGCTGCGTGGGAAGATTGGCCATAGAGGGGTGGAGTTCCCGACCATACCAGCAGATGGAGCCATAGCTGTCTGGGTTTGCAGCCACCTCAGGGGGATGTAACGTCCCTCCAGGACACAGCCTCTCGTGACATCACAATATATATATATATATATATATATATATATATATATATGGTGTATAAGTAAGTAGTGCTGACTCATACAGTATGTATGTATGTACTGAATGTGATCACTTTCATCATGTCTGTTTCTTTTCTCACGCAGAATGTGTGAGATGTGAGCAACTGTCCTCTCACTGAGTTCATGGCTCCCTGTATTGACTCCCTCCCACCACTGGCTTTCACCAATCAGAGGCCTATACCTACCATGTTGCATCCCCCCTCTCCATTTGCCATACGCGCTCAGGATGCACAGCGGTTCATTGTATTTTCATACTTTGTCCCTGAAACCTGCCAGTCTGCTGAATGCCCAGTTGCCACAGAGGCCACTGCAGACGTATCTACAGGTATACGAGAGGACCTATGGACAGATATACATCTTTCCTCAATGCTGCATCGATACCTGCCACACTTCTTTGACGAAGACTCCATGCAGCCACATCAGGCAGTAGAGGGCACCACTGAGGTCTCAGTTGCTCCAGTGGCAATATCTAATGTTGAGGAAGAGGACAGATTCTATCATTACTCCCTCCCACCCCTGGCTCAGCGGTTCATTGGCAATTCATTCAATTTCCTCGAAACCTCTAAGCCTGCTGTTTCAGCCACAGAGTGCCCAGTTGCCACAGAGACCACTGCTACCACAGCCACTGTCAAGGGAGAGAATCGATGGGCAGCTAGAAGTCTTCCTTCAGTGCTGCCTACATGCCTGCCAACAGTCTTTGACGATGACTTCATGCCATCAGAGCAGACAGTAGAGGATACCTATGAGGTCTCAGTTGCTACAGAGACCACTGCAGGCACAGCTACTGTTGATTTTGGAGTGTACAGATCAGCAGCTAAATGCCCTGTCCCAATGCTGCCTCCAAGTCTGCCACTTGTCTTTGAAGTTGACTACAAACTGCCAGGGGAGGCAGTAGAGGACACCACCAAGTGTCCAGTTATCAGTGAAACAAACAATGATGTGTCCACTCACCTCAAAGAGGACATGGCAGCTGATCAAAGCCCTCCTGACCCTGCAGCACTGCCTCCAAGCTCGCCATGTATCCGAGACTCTGACCACAAACTGACAGAGGAGACAAAAGAGGATGCCACCGAGTCCTCCGTTACCACAGCGATCACTGCAGGCACATCCATTGTCCAGGGAGAGAACCTGTTGGGTGATAAAAGCCCGGCTCCAATGCTGCCTTCAAAGTTGCCACACATTCTAGACAATGGCCACAAGCAGCCAGAGGAGGCAGTAGAGGACACCACCAAGAGTCAAGTGTCCAGGGAAGCGGCCGTTTCCGTCTCCACTGTCCACACTCTGCCAGGGGAGGCAGTAGAGGACACCAACAAGTGTCCAGTTGCCAGGGAAGCAGCCGTTTCTGTGTCCACTGTCCACACGGAGGAGTGTTTGGCTGATAAAAGTCCTCCTGCACCTGCAACACTGCCTCTAATCCTGACCTGCACCCACAACAATGACCACAAACCGCTATGGAAGACAGTTGAGTGCACTACAAAGTGCTCAGTCGACACAGAGGCAACTGTTGCTATTTACACCTGGGATGATAAAAGTCCTCCAGGTCTGCAATGCATTCACAACAACAATGACCACAAGCAGCCAGAGGAGACAGTTGAGGACACCACATAGTGCTCAGTTAACACAGAGGCAAGTGCAGTTGCATCCACTGTCAAGAGAGAGGAACTGATGAGTGATAAAAGCCCTGTCCTAGCACTTCCTCCAAGCCTGGCATGCATCCATGACAAGGACCACAAGCAGCCAGAGCAGAAAGGGAAGGGCACTAGTGAAGAGGTGGATCGCTGCCCTCATGCTCACCAGCTGGTCCCAGATGCTAACTTAACTCTGGCAACCCCTCTGCTCTGCATGGCCACTAAGACGCCTGTTAGAGTGAGAGCCTCCATATGCAGGTCAGAGGATGAGGAACCCAGGCCCTGGACGCTGAAAAAGGCAAAGGTAGGTGTCCTATTTTACACTTCTACTCTACAGGGTTGGGGGTCTGTTCCATTTCAATTCAAAGCATTGAATTAAGTACTTCCTGAATTGACTGGAATTGAAATTGAATTGACCCCAACCCTGCTAATCTATGCTCATAGTATAAAACATCACCCCTTACTAGGGTTAACATTTGTATTACGTTTGGTGTGGACCCAGGAAGAACATCTATGGCTATTACAAAATCGGTTTGGGATACAAATAAACAAGTTACCTCAATTACTGTCCTCTAAATTGTGTGCCCCATGAGGCCATCAATGTATGTTGATCACTCAAATGTGTATTGAATGTGCCACATTGGAACAATATTACATCTAGAGTCAATGTCTTCCTGTTAGGATTATTGGACAGGCATTGACATTGAGAGTGAAGAGAGGAGCGTCAAGGAGGAGGTGAGCCCGAGGGAGGGTTTGAAGAGTGAGGCGGACCGTGCCCATTCCAAGAGCTCCAATGGGACGGTTTCATCAGAGAGAGCAGAGACCATCCTGGGAAGAGTGGGCTTTCTGGCCATGAACCTCAAGCAGAAAGTCACATTTTTAAAGATGGAGGAAAAAGAGAAAAATAAGGAACTGAATAAGAAGTTGAAAGATGACGAGAAAGAGAGAAAGGTCTCTTGCCTCGAGGTTGTCGGGAGAGGTTGTGTTTTCTCTAGCAGGAGATAAGCTGGCTTCTTATATGTTGTTGAGTAAAGCTTAAACCATGTATTTAGATTGTATGTAGGTATTGTAGTCAGGTATTATAGGTAGTTTACTTAGGTAGTTATTGTAGGTTATTGTAGGTAATTATTGTAGGTAAGTATTCTATTCGGTGGACCCCGGCGAAGCACGAGTGCTAGCTAACCCACCACTTGGACCAACAAAGCTAGCTAGCTAGTGGGTAGCTACTGGTAACTTTTAGCAACTGTGGTTAGTTGTTTCCAATGTTATTTCACGCTTAAGAGTACCTGTAATTGAGCCAGCTAGCTACCGACCATTCAGCTGTTCTTCTAACCTCATTATCCGAGGCATTAACGTTAGATGGTTGGTGGCTGCTGTACTTAATTACAGCTACTGATTGCAGCCTGCCACCCAGTTAGCTGGCAAAATATGATTAGACAAATAATAATATTTATTTGAATGATACAGTATGTTACTAAATTGAAATTAAAATGAAATGTTTTTGTAATTATAACATTTTACGAAATGTAAAAAGAAAACTTTAAAAAATAATAATAATAACAAAAGCAAGGTAAAAAGAAAAGGAAACCGATCCAGATTCCTATTACCAGTGTAAAAACAAAGGGGGGAGGTGTCAATGTAAATAGTCCGGGTGGCCATTTGATTAATTGTTCAGCAGTCTTATGAATTGGGGATAGAAGCTGTTAAGGGGCCTTTTGGACCTAGACTTGGCACTCTGGTACCGCTTGCTGTGCGGTAGCAGAGAGAACAGTCTATGACTTGGGTGACTGGAGTCTTTGTCAATTTTTTGGGCCTCCCTCTTACACCTCCAAGTATATAGGTCCTGGATGGCAGGAAGCTTGGCTCCAGTGATGTACTGGGCCGTACGCACTACCCTCTGTAGCGCCTTACGGTCGGATGCCGAGCAGTTGCCATACCAGGCGGTGATGCAACTGGTCAGGAAGCTCTCGATGGTGCAGCTGTAGAACTTTTTGAGGATCTTGGGACCAATGCCAAATCTTTTCAGTCTCCTGAGGTGGAAAAGGCGTTGTCGTGCCCTCTTCACGACTGTCTTGGTGTGTTTGAACCATGATAGTTTGTTGGTGATGTGGACACCAAGGAACTTGAAACTCTCGACCTGCTCCACTACAGCCCCGTCGATGTGAATGGGGCGTGTTCCCAGTCCCTGTCCCTGAAAATCCTCCCCCGAGCATGATGCTGCCACCACCATGCTTCACCGTAGGGATGGTGCCAGGTTTCCTCCAAACGTGATCTCATCCCAGGTAAGAGGGGGAGTGGCAGCAGCAGCAGGTTCTCCCCATGTGAGCTGAGTCCAGTGGACCAGTCCTGTATCCCCCCACCCAGACAGCGACAGTGGTCTAAACCATGGCTAGCTATCCACAATCTGGCTCGACTAAACAAGGTTTACCAAGAGGGAAGGAGGGAGAGGAAGGTAGAGGAAGAGAAAGAGGGAGGAGAGGAAGGAGGAAAGGGAGAAAATGACTGTAAGAAGGACTGTAAGACTGTAAGAAGGAAAGGAGGGAGAAGGCCGAGCAAGAGGAAGAGAAAGTAAGACAAATTATGTCCATCACTACCATAAGGAGATCTCTTCTGGGGCCTCTTGTTCTCTCCTCTTTCCCACAGAGGAGCACCTTTCGCAGGCAGCCCACAGCAGACTCTCCGCTGAGAGAAGGCTAGCCCCTGGAGGTTTCACCTTGGATTTATACAGAGAACCCCCCAGTACTCAAACTGCTTTACATTGTAGAGGGTGATCTAATCTCATTGGAGGCGACCCAATGACCCAGAAATGCTCCATGGACAGACTTCCTCCCTGCTCCCCGTCTCGCTGGCAGGGGGCTCGTAGGAACACCCTCCCTTCCTTGACTCCAGCAACACCCCTTCTTCACCTGCCCCCCTTATCATGTTATGAGTCTCACCTACAGGTCCCGCCCCCTGGCCTACCTGTTGCAGGTGTAAGTATGGTGTGTCGGACACAGCTGCCCTCCACCTCCTCCCCCCCCCCCCCCCCCCCTCCTTCCCTCTTTCTCCCACTCCCCCCATCTCTCGCGCTCTCTCCTCCTCCCCCTCTCTTCCCTTTAAAGCAATAGTTTAAACCTACACACTTCCTTAAACCTAAAATAAGTCAAGAAGTAATTTTGTGTGGAAGTCAAACATTTGTTCAGAACGACAAAATCGAGACCTTTACATAGCCCATCTCTCATTGTCTATAGGAGTGATGTACACTGGTCAAATTGCCCAAATGTTAATTTAGACATTCACAAATTTTACAGATTTTGACTCTCACTAATGTCATGAAATGTTTGGCAAAGTAGTAAAGAAGGTTGTATTATACTTTTCTTGTGTACTAGATCATATGGTTTGGAAAGTGTTTTTTTTCTCAGACATAAATGAACAATTCCAGGTGAAAGCTAAAGGTCGTAGCTTCCTGGGGGGAGGGACACCACTACATTAATAAAATATTTCCCTCTTGCTAGATTGATGACTAAAGCCCTAGTGAAACAGTGCAAAATGGTTGTCAGCTCAACTGGTTAAATACAAGACCTGTTCATTGTGAAATGTATGTGTTCAAGTCTAATAATTTTGCTCTATATATTTTCTACTCTGTATGTAATTTTATCTGTTTAAGCTGTTTGGATTGTTAATTGATATAACACAGGGCACCATTGAAAAAGAGACACTGGTCTCAATTGGGATTCCCTGTAAAAATAAAGAGGAATATGATAGAGGGAATATGATAGCGAGTATTATGATGGAGTGGAATATGATGGAGAGAAATATAATAGAGAGAATATGATGGAGGGAATATGATAGAGGAATTTGATGGAGGGGAATATGATAGAGAATGAATGGAGGAATGTGTGACGCTCTTGAGCAACAAAGGTTGTCTGTTTGGTTATATCAACTGGAAAGACACGGATAAGAAAATGTTCAAACATAATTTTAAACAATACTTTTCTATAGTCAGCTGATATTGATTTCTTTATTTAATTATTTATTAAACTTAAATGCTAAACATCAATGACACCTACTCTTCAATTACATTTTTTGGGCCTATATAATTACACATCCAGCTAATTTTATCCCTCTATGAGCATGCGTACCGTAAAGATACCGTAAGGATCACTCGACTGCAACAGCTCTCGTTGATTTAATCGATCAATGGCTCAGATCACTTGACCAAGATAAACTTGTGGATGAGCTGCTTCTTGATTTTAGTGCTGCAGTTGACCTTGTTGATCATATGGCTAATAGCTGAGGCCATTGAAGAGAGATGTTTTCTTGAACCCTCATTTCTTTTTTGGAACTTTGTTACTGAGGTGACATAGACTATGGAAGACTTGTTTTACTGTAGTAAGGTAGCCTATGTATTTCATTGATGATGATGATGATGATGATGATGAAAAAATATTGGCATTAGTGGTAGGCTGAGATCGAACAAACAACCTAAGTAAGCCTGGCTGCTATTTATGATATCTAAAACATATAGACTTTTAATTAGGCAAAACACATGTCGTTTGAATGGTCAACCATTTTACATGAGTTACAGCATTTTATTTTAATAAAAAATTAGGTTATATGGATTCATTGTATATATTAGGTATGACTGTGCTGCATAGGTACAAAAAATCTAAAATAAATAAACTAAATTGTGCCAGCATTTGATAACACATGAAAGCTGCTGTGGGTAACCATGGCAATGGGGACTCCATTGTGACATCACAAGATTCCGATTCTGGAAGGTTACCTGTTGCACAGACAAACTGAACAGTGCAAAGAGACTGATTCAACTAACCACTGACAAATTATTAATGTCCTATTTCATTAGTGAGAGAACACACTGCTTACTTCAGAGGTAGGTTGTAATATAACTTATTGTGAATGTGTTTCAGTACTATATAACTTATTTTCAAATTACTTGTGTATGAATGTGACATTTTAAGTAGACCTAACATGACTAGTGAAACTGTTGAAGAGAGATAGTTTGCTTGAGTCCTCTTTTTGTGAGAAAATGCTTCATCCTGACACCTGAGATGTCATGTTACAATTGTAGTGAGCCAGCCTAATGGCTAATGCATTCTATTGATGACAGAAAAAAAACCTCTCTGTGTTAATCACCAACATATGTTGTAATCAATTATCTCAATAAATATGTACCAAAAGAGTAGGTTGTGTAAAAAAACAAGTACGCCTACCTAATTTGTAGCTGATTCATTTCTAATAAGAATAATATGTTCTTAATTGAATGGACATCCATTTCAAATGGTTGAATTGATAGACCTCTTTAAATTGAGGTGCACTCAAGGGCACTCAAAGAGAAGACTGGCATTTTTACCTCCTTGGTTTTTAAAATAGATGAAACTGTACAAGTTAGGTCCTGCATGGATATAGAGTCATTTTCTACCCAAAACACAGTGTTTTCAATGATATGATGGAAGTGATTAGTGTGGTTTGTGAGAACCAGGCCCAATATGGAGTAGAGCTACATGAGGGGTTGAATAAGGCTCAATAGTAAGGTACAGAAAGACCCTGAAGTTTGCTTTTTAAAGTCTGTGTTGTGCTTTTTCATCTGCCATGGCAACGCCTTGCATCACAATGATGATGTCATGAAGGATATTGTTCACGAAATGATAAGAACAGCCAAAATCGATTCATTTGAACTTGGTCGCTTTTCCAGTAGCCAACTTTTTACTAGTAATTCAGATAGGCCTATTGCCTAAACATATCTGGATCAGGATTCTCACTTGATTAATTGTAAGTAGCTGGGAAGAAAATGTGTGCACATTGTAAAGAGATGCATTATTATTTGGTTAGCAACACCCACTTACTACAACGTTGTGTATTTTCCAGAGTTATTCTTAGCTAAGAGGAAGACATGGAGGGTTCAACGCTGACACAGAGGAGGGGTGAGTGTCGGTTGGAGGAAAGGGCGATCTAGACAGACTACGTGATGGAGCTGGGAGCCAGGTTGGCTCTGGTTTTGCAGATCCAGAAGGATCAGGAGAAGAAGATGAAGAGGATTTGGTTCAAGACGAGGAAAATGCCAAGACTGATTGAGGAGGTAACAAGACCAACTTTGACAAAGTCGACAAGAGTTCTGTTTAACAATATTAATTAAAGCAAATATAAGTTATTGTAAGGGCAAAATGTTCCATATGCCATGGAATGTAAGCTAACAATGTTTTGTCCTTATTTCTTTTTGTATTAGGCTACACCATGGCAATGCTTATAACTGTTCTTGTCTAAATGTGTTGTATCGTGTCTGTCTGTTTCAGTGAATTTATGTCCTCAGTTCTTATGGTTGTCTGGTCATAAAAATAAACAACCGTTCTATCATAGACGCTCATATCAGGATTATGTGGTTGTCTCACCTAGCTACCTTAAGTTGAATGCACTAACTAACTATAAGTCGTTCTGGATAAAAGCGTCTGATAAATGGCTAAAATGTCAAATGTTATGCTGGGTGTGGGGCATGTATTTTTACACTTAGCTGGCCCATTGGCTAGGGGACCAAGGGTTGGGACAGACTTGTGCAGAGCATCTTAGAGGACACTATATATATATATATATATATATATATATATATTTGTGATGTATAAGTAAGTAGTGCTGACTCATACAGTATGTATGTATGTACTGAATGTGATCACTTTCATCATGTCTGTTTCTTTTCTCACGCAGAATGTGTGAGATGTGAGCAACTGTCCTCTCACTGAGTTCATGGCTCCCTGTATTGACTCCCTCCCACCACTGGCTTTCACCAATCAGAGGCCTATACCTACCATGTTGCATCCCCCCCTCTCCATTTGCCATACGCGCTCAGGATGCACAGCGGTTCATTGTATTTTCATACTTTGTCCCTGAAACCTGCCAGTCTGCTGAATGCCCAGTTGCCACAGAGGCCACTGCAGACGTATCTACAGGTATACGAGAGGACCTATGGAAGATATACATCTTTCCTCAATGCTGCATCGATACCTGCCACACTTCTTTGACGAAGACTCCATGCAGCCACATCAGGCAGTAGAGGGCACCACTGAGGTCTCAGTTGCTCCAGTGGCAATATCTAATGTTGAGGAAGAGGACAGATTCTATCATTACTCCCTCCCACCCCTGGCTCAGCGGTTCATTGGCAATTCATTCAATTTCCTCGAAACCTCTAAGCCTGCTGTTTCAGCCACAGAGTGCCCAGTTGCCACAGAGACCACTGCTACCACAGCCACTGTCAAGGGAGAGAATCGATGGGCAGCTAGAAGTCTTCCTTCAGTGCTGCCTACATGCCTGCCAACAGTCTTTGACGATGACTTCATGCCATCAGAGCAGACAGTAGAGGATACCTATGAGGCATGTACTACCACTGCAGGCACAGCTACTGTTGATTTTGGAGTGTACAGATCAGCAGCTAAATGCCCTGTCCCAATGCTGCCTCCAAGTCTGCCACTTGTCTTTGAAGTTGACTACAAACTGCCAGGGGAGGCAGTAGAGGACACCACCAAGTGTCCAGTTATCAGTGAAACAAACAATGATGTGTCCACTCACCTCAAAGAGGACATGGCAGCTGATCAAAGCCCTCCTGACCCTGCAGCACTGCCTCCAAGCTCGCCATGTATCCGAGACTCTGACCACAAACTGACAGAGGAGACAAAAGAGGATGCCACCGAGTCCTCCGTTACCACAGCGATCACTGCAGGCACATCCATTGTCCAGGGAGAGAACCTGTTGGGTGATAAAAGCCCGGCTCCAATGCTGCCTTCAAAGTTGCCACACATTCTAGACAATGGCCACAAGCAGCCAGAGGAGGCAGTAGAGGACACCACCAAGAGTCAAGTGTCCAGGGAAGCGGCCGTTTCCGTCTCCACTGTCCACACTCTGCCAGGGGAGGCAGTAGAGGACACCAACAAGTGTCCAGTTGCCAGGGAAGCAGCCGTTTCTGTGTCCACTGTCCACACGGAGGAGTGTTTGGCTGATAAAAGTCCTCCTGCACCTGCAACACTGCCTCTAATCCTGACCTGCACCCACAACAATGACCACAAACCGCTATGGAAGACAGTTGAGTGCACTACAAAGTGCTCAGTCGACACAGAGGCAACTGTTGCTATTTACACCTGGGATGATAAAAGTCCTCCAGGTCTGCAATGCATTCACAACAACAATGACCACAAGCAGCCAGAGGAGACAGTTGAGGACACCACATAGTGCTCAGTTAACACAGAGGCAAGTGCAGTTGCATCCACTGTCAAGAGAGAGGAACTGATGAGTGATAAAAGCCCTGTCCTAGCACTTCCTCCAAGCCTGGCATGCATCCATGACAAGGACCACAAGCAGCCAGAGCAGAAAGGGAAGGGCACTAGTGAAGAGGTGGATCGCTGCCCTCATGCTCACCAGCTGGTCCCAGATGCTAACTTAACTCTGGCAACCCCTCTGCTCTGCATGGCCACTAAGACGCCTGTTAGAGTGAGAGCCTCCATATGCAGGTCAGAGAATGAGGAACCCAGGCCCTGGACGCTGGAAGAGGCAAAGGTAGGTGTCCTATTTTACACTTCTACTCTACAGGGTTGGGGGCCTGTTCCATTTCAATTCAAAGCATTGAATTAAGTACTTCCTGAATTGACTGGAATTGAAATTGAATTGACCCCAACCCTGCTAATCTATGCTCATAGTATAAAACATCACCCCTTACTAGGGTTAACATTTGTATTACGTTTGGTGTGGACCCAGGAAGAACATCTATGGCTATTACAAAATCGGTTTGGGATACAAATAAACAAGTTACCTCAATTACTGTCCTCTAAATTGTGTGCCCCATGAGGCCATCAATGTATGTTGATCACTCAAATGTGTATTGAATGTGCCACATTGGAACAATATTACATCTAGAGTCAATGTCTTCCTGTTAGGATTATTGGACAGGCATTGACATTGAGAGTGAAGAGAGGAGCGTCAAGGAGGAGGTGAGCCCGAGGGAGGGTTTGAAGAGTGAGGCGGACCGTGCCCATTCCAAGAGCTCCAATGGGACGGTTTCATCAGAGAGAGCAGAGACCATCCTGGGAAGAGTGGGCTTTCTGGCCATGAACCTCAAGCAGAAAGTCACATTTTTAAAGATGGAGGAAAAAGAGAAAAATAAGGAACTGAATAAGAAGTTGAAAGATGACGAGAAAGAGAGAAAGGTCTCTTGCCTCGAGGTTGTCGGGAGAGGTTGTGTTTTCTCTAGCAGGAGATAAGCTGGCTTCTTATATGTTGTTGAGTAAAGCTTAAACCATGTATTTAGATTATATGTAGGTATTGTAGTCAGGTATTATAGGTAGTTTACTTAGGTAGTTATTGTAGGTTATTGTAGGTAATTATTGTAGGTAAGTATTCTATTCGGTGGACCCCGGCGAAGCACGAGTGCTAGCTAACCCACCACTTGGACCAACAAAGCTAGCTAGCTAGTGGGTAGCTACTGGTAACTTTTAGCAACTGTGGTTAGTTGTTTCCAATGTTATTTCACGCTTAAGAGTACCTGTAATTGAGCCAGCTAGCTACCGACCATTCAGCTGTTCTTCTAACCTCATTATCCGAGGCATTAACGTTAGATGGTTGGTGGCTGCTGTACTTAATTACAGCTACTGATTGCAGCCTGCCACCCAGTTAGCTGGCAAAATATGATTAGACAAATAATAATATTTATTTGAATGATACAGTATGTTACTAAATTGAAATTAAAATGAAATGTTTTTGTAATTATAACATTTTACGAAATGTAAAAAGAAAACTTTAAAAAATAATAATAATAACAAAAGCAAGGTAAAAAGAAAAGGAAACCGATCCAGATTCCTATTACCAGTGTAAAAACAAAGGGAGGAGGTGTCAATGTAAATAGTCCGGGTGGCCATTTGATTAATTGTTCAGCAGTCTTATGAATTGGGGATAGAAGCTGTTAAGGAGCCTTTTGGACCTAGACTTGGCACTCTGGTACCGCTTGCTGTGCGGTAGCAGAGAGAACAGTCTATGACTTGGGTGACTGGAGTCTTTGTCAATTTTTTGGGCCTCCCTCTTACACCTCCAAGTATATAGGTCCTGGATGGCAGGAAGCTTGGCTCCAGTGATGTACTGGGCCGTACGCACTACCCTCTGTAGCGCCTTACGGTCGGATGCCGAGCAGTTGCCATACCAGGCGGTGATGCAACTGGTCAGGAAGCTCTCGATGGTGCAGCTGTAGAACTTTTTGAGGATCTTGGGACCAATGCCAAATCTTTTCAGTCTCCTGAGGTGGAAAAGGCGTTGTCGTGCCCTCTTCACGACTGTCTTGGTGTGTTTGAACCATGATAGTTTGTTGGTGATGTGGACACCAAGGAACTTGAAACTCTCGACCTGCTCCACTCCAGCCCCGTCGATGTGAATGGGGCGTGTTCCCAGTCCCTGTCCCTGAAAATCCTCCCCGGAGCATGATGCTGCCACCACCATGCTTCACCGTAGGGATGGTGCCAGGTTTCCTCCAAACGTGATCTCATCCCAGGTAAGAGGGGGAGTGGCAGCAGCAGCAGGTTCTCCCCATGTGAGCTGAGTCCAGTGGACCTGTCCTGTATCCCCCACCCAGACAGCGACAGTGGTCTAAACCATGGCTAGCTATCCACAATCTGGCTCGACTAAACAAGGTTTACCAAGAGGGAAGGAGGGAGAGGAAGGTAGAGGAAGAGAAAGAGGGAGGAGAGGAAGGAGGAAAGGGAGAAAATGACTGTAAGAAGGACTGTAAGACTGTAAGAAGGAAAGGAGGGAGAAGGCCGAGCTGTCCATCACTACCATAAGGAGATCTCTTCTGGGGCCTCTTGTTCTCTCCTCTTTCCCACAGAGGAGCACCTTTCGCAGGCAGCCCACAGCAGACTCTCCGCTGAGAGAAGGCTAGCCCCTGGAGGTTTCACCTTGGATTTATACAGAGAACCCCCCAGTACTCAAACTGCTTTACATTGTAGAGGGTGATCTAATCTCATTGGAGGCGACCCAATGACCCAGAAATGCTCCATGGACAGACTTCCTCCCTGCTCCCCGTCTCGCTGGCAGGGGGCTCGTAGGAACACCCTCCCTTCCTTGACTCCAGCAACACCCCTTCTTCACCTGCCCCCTTATCATGTTATGAGTGTCACCTACAGGTCCCGCCCCCTGGCCTACCTGTTGCAGGTGTAAGTATGGTGTGTCGGACACAGCTGCCCTCCACCTCCTCCCCCCTCCTCCCCCTCCTCCCCCTCCTTCCCCCACTCCCCCATCTCTCGCGCTCTCTCCTCCTCCCCCCTCTCTTCCCTTTAAAGCAATAGTTTAAACCTACACACTTCCTTAAACCTAAAATAAGTTGTGATGTCACGAGAGGCTGTGTCCTGGAGGGACGTTACATCCCCCTGAGATGGCTGCAAACCCAGACAGCTATGGCTCCATCTGCTGGTATGGTCGGGAACTCCACCCCTCTATGGCCAATCTTCCCACGCAGCTGAAACAAATGAGGAGCTGATGAGCTGAAGGTTTGGGAAGGGAAGAGACACAGTCTCCAAGCTGGGCTCTCTGGAGGACAAGAGTGCTGCACGTCCACTTCCATGAGGAATATAAGGATTTGGAGATACTTACCTTTGGGAAATACTCACCTTTGGATATATGCACCTGTGGAAATACGTGTGGGACATTTGGAAGGACGTTTTGCTGGGTTGGCCACTAGCTGCAACGTGGAATACAGTAAGACTGGGGAAAAGTTATTTGAGCGAGTGAGAGTTATGATTTTGGATGTGGAAGAGACATCCCTGAACTGTTAACCCTTAAAGAGCCACAAGAGAACAGAAGTGTGTTATACTTTCGTTAGTTTCCCAAGACCTTTAATAAAATCCTTGTTTTGATTGAACCTGGTCTCCTTGCACTACTTGAGCAATCCCGCTGAAAGCTGTGTAGCCTCTCGTGACGTCACAGATGGTGGAGAATACAGGCACGCTCAAGCGTTAATAGTGCATGTCAGAGGAGGATACCGAAGGTTTGATCACCCAGTTTTCCAAGTTGGCCGTAGGCTCCCCGCCGACTGAAATGGAGGACATATTGAAAGCCCTTGTTGCTGGCCAGCAAGCCCAGATGCAAGCAAACGTGGCTCTCTTGGAGGAGCAAAAGAAAGCCAACCTTCTGAAGGCAGAGGAATTGCAGTTGCAGAGACAGAGGGTGGTCCAAAATACCCGCCCAATAAAGGCAAGTGACTTTATATCTAAGATGGGAGCTACCGATGACATTGAGGCATACCTGCATGCATTTGAGGCCACGGCCACTAGGGAAGCCTGGCCCAAGCAACAGTGGGTTGGTCTGTTAGCCCCCCTTTCTAACCGGGGAATCGCTGAATGCTGTCCGGGACCTGGGCCCTGACCAGGTTACTGACTATGATGCCCTGAAGTCTGAGATCCTCAGCAGATATGGACTCACAAAGTTTGGTATGGCCCAGCGCTTTCACAGTTGGACCTTCCAACCAGACCAACCTCCTCGGGCGCAGATGCATGAACTTGTCCGAATCGCAAGGAAATGGCTGGATCCGCAGAGGAATACAGCAGCGGCGGTGGTGGAGGCCGTTGTGGTGGATCGTTACCTCACGCGCCCTGCCTTATGAGGCAAAACGGTTCATCAGTCAACAGGCCTTGACCACGGCTGATCTGACCGTGGAAGCTGTGGAAAAGTACCAGGCCACAGCGGAGATGCTGAATGCTTCCCGAAAAGACCCCAGGAGGGCGGCCCCACCACAAATGGGAAGAACCAGTCCAAAGGACCCCAAGGTCTCGAACACAGCCACATCAGGACTTATCCCGGCTCCAGGGGGAGCCAGAAACCAGGCGGGTCAAAGAAGAGTACACCAGGAGGGGGAAACTCGACAGTGTTACCGGTGTGGGGAGATGGGACATATCTCCTGGCAGTGTGGGAAACCAGCCGATGAACCTATGCCCACTGCGGAGTCCTCCAGCTCAGCACCCACACACCGTTTTGCCTCGCTCTTGGGAGTCGTAGATGGCGGCCCAGATCGACCCCCCCACCTGCCCGGTAACTGTGAATCACCATGATGTGGAGGCCTTACTGGATTCTGGTAGCCGGGCCACCCTGGTGCGTAAGGATTTGGTGGGCCCAACGTGTCTGACCCCGGGGGAAAGTCCTCCCAGTTTCCTGTGTCCATGGGGACACCAGAGAATACCCCATTACTGAACTTACAATGACCAGCACACGGGGAACCATACACACGACGGCGGGGGTGGTTGATTCCCTCCCCGTCCCTGTCCTAATTGGACGAGACTGCCCAGCCTTTTACCCACTCTGGAGAGAGTCTCAGGAGAGGATAACCCGAGTACCTCGGAAACGGAGAGGCAAGACTCATCCTGGGAAGGCTCCGGTGCAATCCTCCGAATTACTCACTCCCGCCCGGGCTCTGATAGGGATGGCAGGTGCCCAGACCGACACAGAGACGGAGCTACAGAATCTGGACAAAGAACTGTCTGGTCTGAAGGGGACCGCTGAGAGGTATCGTTTGTTAAAGCAACAGTTAGACATGAAGACAGAAGAGTTAGATATCCTCCAGGCTAAACTCCAACAGAGCTCCTTCCATAAGCAACAGGAGGAGCTGGAGAGGCTGCGCAGGACCATCGAGGAGTGTGAGGAGACCCTGCGCAGTAGTAAGGAGGTCCAGAAGAAGGCAGAGGAGAAGTACAAGGTGTTGGAGAACAAGATGAAGAATGCGGAGGCAGAGAGAGAGAAGGAACTGAAAGCTGCTCAACAGAAGCTAAACTCTGCTAAAACCAAGGCGGATGCGTTCAGTAAGAAACTCAAGGAGAGACAACAGGAGGCTGAGTCCCTGGTCCTAGAGGTGGAGGAGTTGAAGAGAGAGCAGGCTGGCAAGCACCACGGCAATGCGGACGCCCTCTCCCGGCGTGATGCCTTCTTCGCTGCCTTTACCCCGACGAGGACGTCGGTCCCGAGGAGGGGGGATGTGTGATGTCACGAGAGGCTGTGTCCTGGAGGGACGTTACATCCCCCTGAGATGGCTGCAAACCCAGACAGCTATGGCTCCATCTGCTGGTATGGTCGGGAACTCCACCCCTCTATGGCCAATCTTCCCACGCAGCTGAAACAAATGAGGAGCTGATGAGCTGAAGGTTTGGGAAGGGAAGAGACACAGTCTCCAAGCTGGGCTCTCTGGAGGACAAGAGTGCTGCACGTCCACTTCCATGAGGAATATAAGGATTTGGAGATACTTACCTTTGGGAAATACTCACCTTTGGATATATGCACCTGTGGAAATACGTGTGGGACATTTGGAAGGACGTTTTGCTGGGTTGGCCACTAGCTGCAACGTGGAATACAGTAAGACTGGGGAAAAGTTATTTGAGCGAGTGAGAGTTATGATTTTGGATGTGGAAGAGACATCCCTGAACTGTTAACCCTTAAAGAGCCACAAGAGAACAGAAGTGTGTTATACTTTCGTTAGTTTCCCAAGACCTTTAATAAAATCCTTGTTTTGATTGAACCTGGTCTCCTTGCACTACTTGAGCAATCCCGCTGAAAGCTGTGTAGCCTCTCGTGACGTCACAAAGTCAAGAAGTAATTTTGTGTGGAAGTCAAACATTTGTTCAGAACGACAAAATCGAGACCTTTACATAGCCCATCTCTCATTGTCTATAGGAGTGATGTACACTGGTCAAATTGCCCAAATGTTAATTTAGACATTCACACATTTTACAGATTTTGACTCTCACTAATGTCATGAAATGTTTGGCAAAGTAGTAAAGAAGGTTGTATTATACTTTTCTTGTGTACTAGATCATATGGTTTGGAAAGTGTTTTTTTCTCAGACATAAATGAACAATTCCAGGTGAAAGCTAAAGGTCGTAGCTTCCTGGGGGGAGGGACACCACTACATTAATAAAATATTTCCCTCTTGCTAGATTGATGACTAAAGCCCTAGTGAAACAGTGCAAAATGGTTGTCAGCTCAACTGGTTAAATACAAGACCTGTTCATTGTGAAATGTATGTGTTCAAGTCTAATAATTTTGCTCTATATATTTTCTACTCTGTATGTAATTTGATCTGTTTAAGCTGTTTGGATTGTTAATTGATATAACACAGGGCACCATTGAAAAAGAGACACTGGTCTCAATTGGGATTCCCTGTAAAAATAAAGAGGAATATGATAGAGGGAATATGATAGCGAGTATTATGATGGAGTGGAATATGATGGAGAGAAATATAATAGAGAGAATATGATGGAGGGAATATGATAGAGGAATTTGATGGAGGGGAATATGATAGAGAATGAATGGAGGAATGTGTGACGCTCTTGAGCAACAAAGGTTGTCTGTTTGGTTATATCAACTGGAAAGACACGGATAAGAAAATGTTCAAACATAATTTTAAACAATACTTTTCTATAGTCAGCTGATATTGATTTCTTTATTTAATTATTTATTCAACTTAAATGCTAAACATCAATGACACCTACTCTTCAATTACATTTTTTGGGCCTATATAATTACACATCCAGCTAATTTTATCCCTCTATGAGCATGCGTACCGTAAAGATACCGTAAGGATCACTCGACTGCAACAGCTCTCGTTGATTTAATCGATCAATGGCTCAGATCACTTGACCAAGATAAACTTGTGGATGAGCTGCTTCTTGATTTTAGTGCTGCAGTTGACCTTGTTGATCATATGGCTAATAGCTGAGGCCATTGAAGAGAGATGTTTTCTTGAACCCTCATTTCTTTTTTGGAACTTTGTTACTGAGGTGACATAGACTATGGAAGACTTGTTTTACTGTAGTAAGGTAGCCTATGTATTTCATTGATGATGATGATGATGATGATGAAAAATATTGGCATTAGTGGTAGGCTGAGATCGAACAAACAACCTAAGTAAGCCTGGCTGCTATTTATGATATCTAAAACATATAGACTTTTAATTAGGCAAAACACATGTCGTTTGAATGGTCAACCATTTTACATGAGTTACAGCATTTTATTTTAATAAAAAATTAGGTTATATGGATTCATTGTATATATTAGGTATGACTGTGCTGCATAGGTACAAAAAATCTAAAATAAATAAACTAAATTGTGCCAGCATTTGATAACACATGAAAGCTGCTGTGGGTAACCATGGCAATGGGGACTCCATTGTGACATCACAAGATTCCGATTCTGGAAGGTTACCTGTTGCACAGACAAACTGAACAGTGCAAAGAGACTGATTCAACTAACCACTGACAAATTATTAATGTCCTATTTCATTAGTGAGAGAACACACTGCTTACTTCAGAGGTAGGTTGTAATATAACTTATTGTGAATGTGTTTCAGTAGTATAACTTCTTTTCAAATTACTTGTGTATGAATGTGACATTTTAAGTAGACCTAACATGACTAGTGAAACTGTTGAAGAGAGATAGTTTGCTTGAGTCCTCTTTTTGTGAGAAAATGCTTCATCCTGACACCTGAGATGTCATGTTACACAATTGTAGTGAGCCAGCCTAATGGCTAATGGATTCTATTGATGACAGAAAAAAAACCTCTCTCTGTGTTAATCACCAACATATGTTGTAATCAATTATCTCAATAAATATGTACCAAAAGAGTAGGTTGTGTAAAAAAACAAGTACGCCTACCTAATTTGTAGCTGATTCATTTCTAATAAGAATAATATGTTCTTAATTGAATGGACATCCATTTCAAATGGTTGAATTGATAGACCTCTTTAAATTGAGGTGCACTCAAGGGCACTCAAAGAGAAGACTGGCATTTTTACCTCCTTGGTTTTTAAAATAGATTAAACTGTACAAGTTAGGTCCTGCATGGATATAGAGTCATTTTCTACCCAAAACACAGTGTTTTCAATGATATGATGGAAGTGATTAGTGTGGTTTGTGAAAACCAGGCCCAATATGGAGTTGAGCTACATGAGGGGTTGAATAAGGCTCAATAGTAAGGTACAGAAAGACCCTGAAGTTTGCTTTTTAAAGTCTGTGTTGTGCTTTTTCATCTGCCATGGCAACGCCTTGCATCACAATGATGATGTCATGAAGGATATTGTTCACGAAATGATAAGAACAGCCAAAATCGATTCATTTGAACTTGGTCGCTTTTCCAGTAGCCAACTTTTTACTAGTAATTCAGATAGGCATATTGCCTAAACATATCTGGATCAGGATTCTCACTTGATTAATTGTAAGTAGCTGGGAAGAAAACGTGTGCACATTGTAAAGAGATGCATTATTATTTGGTTAGCAACACCCACTTACTACAACGTTGTGTATTTTCCAGAGTTATTGTTAGCTAAGAGGAAGACATGGAGGGTTCAACGCTGACACAGAGGAGGGGTGAGTGTCGGTTGGAGGAAAGGGCGATCTAGACAGACTACGTGATGGAGCTGGGAGCCAGGTTGGCTCTGGTTTTGCAGAATCAGAAGGATCAGGAGAAGAAGATGTAGAGGATTTGGTTCAAGACGAGGAAAATGCCAAGACTGATTGAGGAGGTAACAAGACCAACTTTGACAAAGTCGACAAGAGTTCTGTTTAACAATATTAAATTAAAGCAAATATAAGTTATTGTAAGGGCAAAATGTTCCATATGCCATGGAATGTAAGCTAACAATGTTTTGTCCTTATTTCTTTTTGTATTAGGCTACACCATGGCAATGCTTATAACTGTTCTTGTCTAAATGTGTTGTATCGTGTCTGTCTGTTTCAGTGAATTTATGTCCTCAGTTCTTATGGTTGTCTGGTCATAAAAATAAACAACCGTTCTATCATAGACGCTCATATCAGGATTATGTGGTTGTCTCACCTAGCTACCATAAGTTGAATGCACTAACTAACTATAAGTCGTTCTGGATAAAAGCGTCTGATAAATGGCTAAAATGTCAAATGTTATGCTGGGTGTGGGGCATGTATTTTTACACTTAGCTGGCCCATTGGCTAGGGGACCAAGGGTTGGGACAGACTGGTGCAGAGCATCTTAGAGGACACTATATATATATATATATATATATATATATATATATATATATGTGATGTATAAGTAAGTAAGTGGCTGACTCATACAGTATGTATGTATGTACTGAATGTGATCACTTTCATCATGTCTGTTTCTTTTCTCACGCAGAATGTGTGAGATGTGAGCAACTGTCCCCTCACTGAGTTCATGGCTCCCTGTATTGACTCCTCCCACCACTGGCTTTCACCAATCAGAGGCCTATACCTACCATGTTGCATCCCCCTCTCCATTTGCCACGCGCTCAGGATGCACAGCGGTTCATTGTATTTTCATACTTTGTCCCTGAAACCTGCCAGTCTGCTGAATGCCCAGTTGCCACAGAGGCCGACTGCAGATGTATCTACAGGTATACGAGAGGACCTATGGACAGATATACATCTTTCCTCAATGCTGCATCGATACCTGCCACACTTCTTTGTCGAAGACTCCATGCAGCCACATCAGGCAGTAGAGGGCACCACTGAGGTCTCAGTTGCTCCAGTGGCAATATCTAATGTTGAGGAAGAGGACAGATTCTATCATTACTCCCTCCCACCCCTGGCTCAGCGGTTCATTGGCAATTCATTCAATTTCCTCCGAAACCTCTAAGCCTGCTGTTTCAGCCACAGAGTGCCCAGTTGCCACAGAGACCACTGCTACCACAGCCACTGTCAGGGAGAGAATCGATGGGCAGCTAGAAGTCTTCCTTCAGTGCTGCCTACATGCCTGCCAACAGTCTTTGACGATGACTTCATGCCATCAGAGCAGACAGTAGAGGATACCTATCGAGGTCTCAGTTGCTACAGAGACCACTGCAGGCACAGCTACTGTTGATTTTGGAGTGTACAGATCAGCAGCTAAATGCCCGTCCCAATGCTGCCTCCAAGTCTGCCACTTGTCTTTGAAGTTGACTACAAACTGCCAGGGAGGCAGTAGAGGACACCACCAAGTGTCCAGTTATCAGTGAAACAAACAATGATGTGTCCACTCACCTCAAAGAGGACATGGCAGCTGATCAAAGCCCTCCTGACCCTGCAGCACTGCCTCCAAGCTCGCCATGTATCCGAGACTCTGACCACAAACTGACAGAGGAGACAAAAAGAGGATGCCACCGAGTCCTCCGTTACCACAGCGATCACTGCAGGCACATCCATTGTCCAGGGAGAGAACCTGTTGGGTGATAAAAGCCCGGCTCCAATGCTGCCTTCAAAGTTGCCACACATTCTAGACAATGGCCACAAGCAGCCAGAGGAGGCAGTAGAGAGACACCACCAAGAGTCAAGTGTCCAGGGAAGCGGCCGTTTCCGTCTCCACTGTCCACACTCTGCCAGGGGAGGCAGTAGAGGACACCAACAAGTGTCCAGTTGCCAGGGAAGCAGCCGTTTCTGTGTCCACTGTCCACACGGAGGAGTGTTTGGCTGATAAAAGTCCTCCTGCACCTGCAACACTGCCTCTAATCCTGACCTGCACCCACAACAATGACCCAAACCCTCCCACACCACAAGTGCTCAGTTAACACAGAGGCAAAGTGCAGTTGCATCCACTGTCAAGAGAGAGGAACTGATGAGTGATAAAAAGCCCTGTCCTAGCACTTCCTCCAAGCCTGGCATGCATCCATGACAAGGACCACAAGCAGCCAGAGCAGAAAGGGAAGGGCACTAGTGAAGAGGTGGATCGCTGCCTCATGCTCACCAGCTGGTCCCAGATGCTAACTTAACTCTGGCAACCCCTCTGCTCTGCATGGCCATCTAAGACGCCTGTTAGGAGTGAGAGCCTCCATATGCAGGTCAGAGGATGAGGAACCCCAGGCCCTGGACGCTGAAAAAAGGCAAAGGTAGGTGTCCTATTTTACACTTCTACTCTACAGGGTTGGGGGTCTGTTCATTTTCAATTCAAAGCATTGAATTAAGTACTTCCTGAATTGACTGGAATTGAAATTGAATTGACCCCAACCCTGCTAATCTATGCTCATAGTGATAAAACATCACCCCACTCACAAGGGTTAACATTTGTATTACGTTTGGTGTGGACCCAGGAAGAACATCTATGGCTATTACAAAAT
>NW_025537214.1:0-39485 GCF_020615455.1 Coregonus clupeaformis | reverse complement strand
CATGTTGTCAACCATCTAACCAACACCTCTGTTTTGCCCCATAGTTGCCATACGTCGATTGTTCTTGGCATGGCGCTAAACAACTAACCTGTCTATAATAAAAATTTATATTGTGAACAATCCCTTCAACAAAATTATAATACTATGTTCTGTGGTCCATGATCTACCCTTCTTCTCCTTCCTTGGATTTAGAAAGATTGGATTTGAGGAAAATGGTAAAACTCCTTCCGGCCATGGTTGCACTTACACCAATCAACGCGTTTAAATTCATTAGCGGGGGAAGTGAATGAGTGACACTTCCGGTTGAAGGACAAAATCCCAGCGAAAAAAACAATTCATATAATACCCTTCAAATCACGAGGTGTACTTTTCTAGTATATCTTTCACCTCTATGGATCGGTGTCTGGTGTATGCGGGGCCAGTTTACTATAATGTGATTAAGCGTGACTGTTGCTAGTAACAGCAAACTTTCAGGACATAGACATGTCTTATATGGGCAAAACATTACTGTTAATTCTGCACTGTCCAATTTACAGTAGCTATTACAGTGAAAAAATTACCATGCTATTGTTTTTGAGGAGGTGCACAGCAACAAAAACCGTATCACGGCAACTGGTTTTATTTATCAAAATTATATTTTTTATTTTCAAAGGTTGAGTCTAATTGAAAAAAAGCAATTTTTGTCCATTAAAATAACATAAAATTGATCATAATACGGTGTAGACATTGTTAATGTTGTAAATGGCTATTACCCAGTTGGAAAGCAGCTGATTTATAATGAATATCTACATAGACGATACAGAGGGCCCATTATCAGCAACCATCAGTCCTGTGTTCCAATGGCACATTGTGTTTGCTAATCCAAGTTTATCATTTTAAATGCTAATTGATCATTAGAAAACCCTTTTGCAATTATGTTAGCACAGCTGAAAAATGTTGTGCTGATTAAATAAGCAATAAAACTGGCCTTCTTGAGACTAGTTGAGTATCTGAAGCATCAGCAATTGTGGATTCGATTACAGGCTCAAAATGGCCAGAAAAATTAACTTTCTACTGAAATCTTATCTATTCTTATAGAAATTAAACTATTCCATGCGAGAAATTGCCAAAAACTGAAGATTACAACGATGTTACTACTTACAGAACAGCGCAAACTGGCGTGAGGAGGCCCCGGTGCACAACTGAGCAAGGGACAAATACATTAGAGTGTCTAGTTTGAGAAACGTTGCCTCCCACAGGTCCTCAACTGGCAGCTTCATTAAATAGTACCCGCAAAACACCAGTCTCAATGTCAACAGTGAAGAGGCGACTCGGGATGCTACCTTCTAGGCAGAGTTACCCGAAAAAAGCCATATCTCAGACTGGCCAATAAAAATTAAAAGATTAAGATGGGCAAAACCTGACGAGGAAGATTGGAAAAATGTGTTATGACAACCGATCGAAGTTTGAGGTGTTCGATCACAAAAAGAACATTTAGCAAACACAGACCAAATAAAAAGATGCTGGAGGAGTGCTTGATGCCATCTATCCAATCATGGTGGAGGCAATGTGAGGGTCTGGGGGTGCTTAGGTGGTGATAAAGTGGGAGATTTGTACAGGATAAACGGGATCTTGAAGAAGGAAGGCTATCCTCCATTTTACCATGTGCCATACCCTGTGGGCAACCGCTTGATTGACCAATTTCCTCCTACAACAGGACAATGACCCAAAGCACAGCTCCAAACTATGCAATAACTATTTAGGAAAGAAGCAGTCAGCTGGTGTTCTGTCTATAATGGAGTGGCCAGCACAGTCACCGGATCTCAACCTATTAGGCTGTTGTGGGAGCAGCTTGGCCGTATGGTACGTAAAATTGCCCATCACCATCCTGGGAGGTCCTTCAGAGCATGGGATAGAAATCTCCTTCAGATTACCTCAACAAATTGACAACTAGAATGCCAAAAGGTCTGCAGGCTGAAAAATCATTATTTCTAACCTTGTCAGCCCACTACATTTCCTATTCACATTTTACTATATTTCCTATTCAAACTCATTTCATGTATGTTTTCATAAGAAGCAAGGATATTTCTAAGTACCCCCAAACTTTTGAAACGGTAGTGTACATTCAGTAATCTTGCTCCTGATTTGTCATCCTAAGGGTCCCAGAGATAAAATGTAGCATAGTTTTGTTGATAAAATCCAATTGTTATATTCAAATCACCAACGGATTCTACAGTTTGAACCCCTGCTGTCTCTGGCTCCACACCCACCCCGCCCGGCCATCTAGATGTGTGAAAGTAAGAGTATAAATGTATAATCCATCATGTATGACAATCCTGGGAGTGTGTAAACTTACATTTTGTATTACCATATCATTTTTTTATGTTTTCTATAGTTAAGTACTTGGAATTGTATCAATTGACCAATTCAGCACATTTGGGCAGACTTGATACAAAATAGTCCAGTATTGCAATGCTTTATTGATCTCCTGCACACACACTGCTGCCATCTAGTGGCCCAAATCTAAGTTCCCTAAATTATTATATTGTGGCCTTTCTCTTGCATTTCAAAGATGATCAAAAAAAACTTTTAAAAAACTGCATGTTTTTTTGTTTGTATTATCTTTTACCAGATCTAATGTGTTATATTTTCCTACATTAATTTCACATTTCCACAAACTTCAAAGTGTTTCTTTTCTAATGGTATCAAGAATATGCATATCCTTGCTTCAAGGTCCTGAGCTACAGGCAGTTAGATTTGGGTATGTCATTTTGGTCAATTGAAAAAAGGGTCCAATCCTTTTTAGGAATACTATGCATATACTATAATTTCACTTCAATTATTTTATTAAAAGTGTACTTCAATTTCATACCTTTCATTGTTATTTAGTATATTAGTTCAAAATAAACATGGAGTTGTTTTTAAGTTGAAGCATTGTTTTTTCAAATTAAATTATTTTTCGTGATCAAGTACACTATAAGTATACACTGAGTGTACAAAACATGAGAAAACACCTTCCTAATATTGAGTTATTTAATTGCATATTAATTTTTTTCAATCATAATTTATCACCGTCAATGTAAACAACTAAAGTGTGAAATTACACTGGTGCACATTTATCAACACTTTAGTTTAAACTGCCACTCAAGCCACAACTACTTTGTGAGTGGCCTGTTGTAACTCGCATTCGATGAAGGATATCTTGTTCAATCAAGGTAACCTTAATGTTGCTAATTACAATAGCCAATGTGGTTAATGAGTAAAAGTATACTTGTAACACATTGTAAGTACTTTCTTCATAAAGAATATAGGAATTTTATTTTCAAATAGCATTTAATTGATCATGCTAGCATACTAATAAATATAATACATTGATTTATCATCTACATCAACTTACATTTATAGTAATTATGTATATTACACATTTATGAAAATATACATAAACTACAAAACATATTCAAATAATATTTGTTTTGCTCTTTATCTAATATACTAAAATGTATTTAAGTACAAAAAAAAGTTCCCAATTAAGATCATTTAAAAAACATTTATTTCTCAAATCCTAATAAACACTTATAAAGTGGACATTAAATGTATTAAATATATTTAAAGCTGTTCCAATTTAGATCATTTTAAATATACAAAAGAAATATTTATCACTACATACTTCTATAATTCTTGAATAAAGTATTTTTTTCCCGCTTGGATTATGTTGCAACTCTGGTCTTTTACCATCATAAAAGTAAGTGCCATCGCCAGACACTGCCACAGCCGGTATTCCTCGAGGTAACTGCCTGAGAATGACCAGAAAAAAAACAATACCTCATTAACTTTGGGAAGATATGATTGAAGCAGGACCAAGTTATGAAACCTAATCCATCACATTCGGAAAGTATTCAGACCCCTTCCCTTTTTCCACATTTTGTTCGTTACAGCCTTATTATAGGAAATTTAAATTAATTTTTTCCCTCATCAATCTACACACAATACACCATAATGACAAAGCGAAACGAAAGGTTTTTAGAAAAATATAACATTTATTACAAATTAAAAACAAGAAATACCTTATTTACATATATATTCAGACCCTTTGCTATGATAAATTGAGCTCAGGTCGCATCCCTGTTTCCATTGATCATCCCAAAGTTTGTTTTCTACAACTTGACCTCATGGCTTGGTTTTGCTCTGACATGCACTGTCAATTGTAGACCTTATATAAACAGTGTATGCCTTTCCAAATCATTCCAATCAATTGAATTTACCCTCGAAGTGACTCCAATCAAGTTTAAAACATCTCAAGGATGATCATGAAAACATCCCTACTCAATTTCGAGTCTCATAGCAAAAAATCTTAATACATATGTAAATAAGGCATTTCTTTTTTAATTTTAATAAATATTACATTTTTTTCTAAAAACCTTTCCCTTTTTTGTATTGCAAACTAAAAAATCAATTTTAATATTAATACTAACATTATGTGGAAAAAGTCACAGAATATGAATACTTTCGAGAATCACTGTATATATATTATTTCCTAATTTTGTTTTCTGCAAAGATATAACATCAATTCTTGTTCAATACTTCTCCTGGAGGAGAAAAAGGAGGAAACCTCAGACAGGCTATGACAAAAGATACCAAAATAAACATTTGGTTTGTGTCCCTGTGTGTATGTGTTCCGTGCGTTCGTTGTTCCTGTGTGTGTGTGTGTGTGTGTGTGTGTGTGTGTGTGTGTGTGTGTGTGTGTGTGTGTGTGTGCTTGCGTGTTTAATGCGCAGGTGTACTCATACCTTCAAGTGGACGGCCCGTAACAAAGAGTCACGTCATGTCTACTCTTAACATTCACAGAACAACAGCTGGCTTGGCAGTGATCTCACCACAGGTCTTAAACAAAGGAGGGATGGGGGAGAGAGATGGAGAGAGATACAGATGGATGGGGCGATGGAGGATACAGTATATCATAATTAACTGTTCAATACTAATTTTTTTAACTTCTCTTCATTTCCCATTATTTTTACAAACTTCTGGCCAGATAAAAAAACTTCAAGGAGTAAAGTACAAAATTAAATAATGATACACTTCCTAGTATCCCTTTTATGTTTTTATCATTTTTCATTTCACCCTGACAATATTGGGGAGCAAATTTGCCACACCTTAGATCAATCCTCCTTACTATTGATGCATACTTTGTAATTTTATTAATTTATATATATCCTATATAATATCAACTCTAGTAATACTCAAAACGCCAAATTACTGATTCATTCAACCTTTATATTTCATTTTGTTAATCCCACTTCGCTCTGGATAGACGTCTCTATAAACTATTAAATTATTTTGTGGGCAATTCATATCATTTTGTATTGTTGTTTTGTGCTTTTAAAAGACAAAGATTAAACATAGAACAAAACAGTTCATGCCATTGTAACATCCAAAGTCAAATGAACGTTACATGGAGAATTTCCACACAGGTCAATCTGACCGCACCAGGGACAAAAAGATAGCTAATTGGAATGCTGCAAATTAGCTAAAATGTCTGAAGAAATCGTAGCATAGCAATACAACTCAGTAAAAATGCTGTAAGCCACTGGCCTAGTGAAAAACGATGCAAAAAAATATTAACTGTTTCAAAAATACTTTTTGTGAATAACCGCTGTTCTACGTTTCCACACGTGAATCTTCGCGACACTCAGCAATAGTTGTTTGGGAAAGATATTGGCCCGCCACTGGCACAAGAACGTCAATTCACGTCTGTTCCCGTTTGTTCGCGTAAATTCATTGAAACGACGTGAAACAATGTTGGATTCAACCAGTGTGTACCAGTGGGTACTTTCTATTTTATTCTGTTATTTTCCATTGTATTCCTACCTGTAAATATATGTGTATAATGGGGGCAGGGGAATATAGGTCCTTCCCACTTGGTTTGCTATAAAAGCTGAGGGATAGGGCTGGAGAAATGTAACCAAATATCACAGAGCAGGCCTTTTTAAGAACTACAAAACTATATTTTTCAGACAAGGAGCATCAACTTCCATCCTCAGTCTTACCCAGATACTCTCTCTGCCAGCAAACTCCATGATGCCTTCCCAAGTGGGTGGCAGGTAGCCCCTGGCGGAATCGAAGCGTTGGGCCAGTAACCGAAAGGTTGCTGGATCGAATTCTGAGCTGACAAGGTAAAAATCTGTAGTTCTTCCCTGAGCAAGGCAGTTTAACCCACTGTTACCCGGGTGCGAAGACATGGATGTCGATATAAGCCAGCCCTCCGCACCCCTCTGATTCAGAGGGTTGGGTTAAATGCAGAAGACACCTTTCAGTTGAATGCGTTCAGTTGTACAACTGACTAGGTATCCCATGCTGCCATCCTCAGTCTTACCCAGATGCTCTCTCTGCAAACTCCATGCCATGTCCTCAGTCTTACCCAGATGCTCTCTCTGCAAACTCCATGATGCCATCCCTCAGCCTTACCCAGTGCACTCTCTCTGCAAACTCCACTGACGCCATCCTCAGCCTTACCCAGATACTCTCTCTGCAAACTCCATGATGCCATCCTCAGTCTTACCGCAGATACTCTCTCTCTGCAAAACTCCATGATACCATCCTCAGCCTTACCCAGATACTCTCTCTGCAAACTCCATGATGCCATCCTCAGCCCTTACCCAGATGCTCTCTCTGCAAACTCCATGATGCCATCCTTGGTTCTAGGACCTCTGTAGGTGTATTTCAAGTCATCCTTCAACCTATCCAACGAGATAGGTTAGTTAGAAGAACTGGGTTGTGTGTTCCAGTGGGGCACACTTCAGATCTACTTTACCAACAATGTTTTAGAAAATACACGCTAGAAGTGGCACAACTCACATCTTTATAGCGGGATAGTCAGTAAGTCTTCCGAAAACTCTTTTGCGAAACCTGAAACACAAATGTAAAAGATATGTAAAAAAATATATTTCTGCTGTCAATTTAAGCACGGATGGAGAGAGAGAGAGAGAGGAAGAGAGAGAGAGAGAGAGAGAGAGAGAGAGAGAGAGAGAGAGAGAGAGAGAGAGAGAGAGAGAGAGAGAGAGAGAGAGAGAGAGAGAGAGAGACAGAGAGAGATAGAGAGAGAGAGAGAGAGAGAGAGATAGAGAGAAAATAGCTAACTAGCTAACCTAGTCCACTCTCTCATACAGGACCAGATAACAGGGGATTTGAAGATGTAATAACTCACTACGCTGTTAGCCCATCTGGTTGGCGTGGCTTAACCATATGTTGCACAAAACACATGTATCTACACACACAAGTACACACACGCGCCGTTGGGAATGGCTGCAAGGGCTTTTAAATCTTCCCTAAGCCCTATTAGTGCGCGAACAGACTGGCCTAATTCTGGACCTGTGGGCCTATGTTTGACGAGGCGCTCTGTGACTGGTTGCCTTATCGCACGTTTGGTAAACCCTTTCTCTACGGTGAACATAAGAAGAAACCTTTTTCAGAGACCCCTTTATTCTTTATATCATTGTATTGTAGGGGTCAAGGGGTCAAGTGGTGATGAGTGTCAACGATGTGGGTTATTTACCTCTGCCTTCAGAATAACTACACAGCCTATAAAAAGTGTGCTATCCAGATTATTATACTATTACATTATTGTATAAATATGTAGATTTATTTATATTCGGTATCTATATCATATATTGACCAATCCGGTAGAGGTCAGTACAGCCTGAAGAGTGACTAAAAGCTTCCTTGGTTTTGTTCTGGGATCCCATAGTGTTCCATTTTGCTACAGTAACTTTCCAGGCCATTTTACAAATTATTTGCCGATCAATTATCTCAGTCCTTATGATCTAAAAAAAAAAATCAGAGAGAACATAACAAAGATATATATTTTTTCAAAAATAGGCTCTGTGAAGGCATTCATGAATAATACAAATGGCTGATTACATGTTAGATACACTCCAAAACACACTGGGTTGTTTGGTTGACCCAACTGCTGGTTGCATAAAGTGTCAGGTCACTTCAGTTTTTTAAATCCTTTATTTAACTAGGCAAATCAGTTAAGAACAAATTTTGATTTACAATGATGACCTGCCCGGCCAAACCCTCCCCCTAACCCGTGACCACGCTGGCCAATTGTGTGCCTATGGGAGTTCCAGATCATGGCGAAGGTTGTGATACAGCCAGGGATCGAACCCGGGTCAGTAATGATAGCTCTAGCACTGTGTTGCAGGTGCCTTGAACCGCTGTGCCACTCAGATGTGATGCCGGATTTGGGTTGTTTTCTTTAAAAATAGCAAGGTTGGGTTGTTGATGGTTACTGGTGCTAGGGTTATTGAGATATGACCCACGGCGGGTCAGATCAGAAGCCTGGAGGCTTAGTTTATTAGGGTGTAGCTTTCCATATAGTGCTTAGCCACCTGTGAGGTAAATGTCATTTCTTGGTCATGCGTTCTGTTGTATAATTATCAGGGGGTTAAGGTTGAATATTTGACATTTTAGTAGCTTCAGATGAGGCTTACAGAAGTGTATGAATTCCCAAAAAACTATCCACTTCCCATTGTTGGGTTAGATACCATTATTATAATATGTAATAAATCATCTTAATGTTCTAGAAGAATGTGTAAAATGCTAAAAAAAACGTATGGAACATTCAAATTTGCGGTATGTAAACTTAACATGACGAACAGGAATGACATTTCTCTCACGGTTAGCCAATTAGATCTATCCGAAAGCCATGCCCCTAATAAGCCACGCCTCTTGAAAATAAAACCTATAATGACATTAAAACAAAACAAACTGCTAGATCAACTGGACTGGTTCAAAAATAACCCAGCGTGTGTTCTGTCCAATATTTAACCACGCTGGTTAAGAACAAAGAACCCAAATTGGGTTGTTTTTTAGCCATATTATTTCTGGGATTGTAGTCCTCTATTTTTCAATACACTATAGCAACTTCCTCTTTGAACTGCGATCTTTCTCCATCAATATAATACTTATTATAATCCTGATTCCACCAGGCAGTCATTGTTGTATTCTGTTTCTAGTTCACGTTATATTGAAGTCATACTGTTTCTTTTTTTTTTTTACTTTTTTTTTGTTGGGTTGTACTTTTGTTTTGCGTCTTATGTCTCGTCTTGTTCTGTCTTTTAACCCAATGTACGAAATCAGATCATTGAACTCACTGGTGTGGATGTCTCGTCGACCTTGCCGAACGTTGACTGGAGACCCTATACTTTCAGCTCCGCCCGATTTTCGTACCACACTGGGTCCAACAGCTTGCAATCGGTACACCAGGGTGCGTAAAACTGACACAAATCAAATGGAGCACAATCACCATAATGTAATGCATTTCTTCTTCTACTCTCCAATATAACATGTTTGAAACAAAAACACAATACAGTGCCTTGCAAAAGTATTCATCCCCCTTGGAGTTTTTCATATTTTGTTGCATTACAACCTGTAATTTAAATTAATTTTCATTTGGATTTCATGTAATGGACATACACAAAATAGTCCAAATTGGTGAAGTGAACTGAATTTTTTTTTTTTTTTAAATAACTTGTTTCAAAATATTCTAGAAAATAAATAAGGAAAGTGAATTGCGCATATGTATTCACCCCCTTTGCAATGAAGCCCTAAATAAGATCTGGTTCAACCAATTACCTTCGAAGTCACATAATTAGTTCAATAAAGTCCACCTGTGCAATCTAAGTGTCACATGATCTGTCACATGATCTCAGTATATATACACCTGTTCTGAAAGGCCCCAGAGTCTGCAACACCACCAAGCAAAGCGGCACCATGAAGACCAAGGAGCTCTCCAAACAGGTCAGGGACAAAGTTGTGGAGAAGTACAGATCAGGTTGGGTTATAAAAATATCTGAAACTTTGAACATCACAGAGCACCATTAAATATATTATTTAAAAATTGAAAGAATATGGCACCACAACAAACCTGCCAAGAGAGGGCCGCCCACCAAAACTCAACAGACCAGGCAAGGAGGGCATTAATCAGAGAGGCAACAAAGAGACCAAAGATAACCCTGAAGGAGCTGCCAATAAGCTCCACAGCGGAGATTGAGTATCTGTCCATAGGACCACTTTAAGCCGTACACTCCCAGAGCTGGGCTTCACGGAAGTGTGTGTAGAAAAAAACCATTGCTAAAGAAAAATAAGCAAACATGTTTGGTGTTCGCCAAAAGCCATGCAAGACTCCCCAAACATATGAAAGAAGGTACTCTAGTCAGATGAGACTAGAATTTAGCTTTTTGGCCATCAAAGGGAAACGTTAGTCTGGCAGCAAACCCAACACCTCTCATCACCCGGAACACCATCCCCACAGTGAAGCATGGTGGTGGCGGCATCATGTTGATGGGGATGTTTTTCATTCGGCAGTGGACTGGGAAACTGGTCAGAATTTAAGGAATGATGGATGGCGCTAAATACAGGGACATTTTTGGGGAAACCTGTTTCAGTCTTCCAGAGATTTGAGACTGGACGGAGGTTCACCTTCCAGCAGGACAATGACCCTAAGCATACTGCTAAAGCAACACTCAAATGGTTTAAGGGGAAACACTTTACAGTGGGGCAAAAAAGTATTTAGTCAGCCACCAATTGTGCAAGTTCTCCCCCTTAAAAAAGATGAGAGAGGCCTGTAATTTTCATCATAGGTACACGTCAACTATGACAGACAAATTGAGAAAAAAAAATCCAGAAAAAATCCCATTGTAGGATTTTAATGAATTTATTGCAAATTATGGTGGGAAAATAAGTATTTGGTCACCTACAAACAAGCAAGATTTCTGGCTCTCACAGACCTGTAACTTCTTCTTTAAGAGGCTCCTCTGTCCTCCACTCATTACCCTGTATTAATGGCACCTGGCTGTATCAGTAAGGCAAAGACAGCCTGTCCACAACCTCAAACAGTCACCTCCAAACTTCACAATGGCCAAGACCAGCGAGCTGTCAAGGACACCAAAAAAACAAAATTGTAGACCTACAATCCAGGCTGGGAAGACTGAATCTGCAATAGGTAAGCAGCTTGGTTTTGAAGAAATCAACTGTGGGAGCAATTATTAGGAAATGGAAGACATAGCAAAGACCACTGATAATCTCTCCCTCGATCTGGGGCTCCACGCAAGATCTCACCCCGTGGGATCAAAATGATCAGGCAAGAACGGTGAGCAAAAATCCCAGAACGGGGGGACCTAGTGAATGACCTGCTGAGAGCTGGGACCAAGTAACAAAGCCAACCATCAGTAACACACTACGCCGCCAGGGACTCAAATCCTGCAGTCGAGCGTGTCCCTGCTTAAGCCAGTACATGTCCAGGCCCGTCTGAAGTGCATTTGGATGATCCAGAAGAGGATTGGGAGAATGTCATATGGTCAGGTGAAACCAAAATATAACTTTCTGTTAAAAACTCAACTCGTCATGTTTGGAGGACAAAGAATGCTGAGTTGCATCCAAAAGAACTCCATACCTACTGTGAAGCATGGGTTGGAAACATCGTGCTTTGGGGCTGTTTTTCTGCAAAGGGACCAGAATGACTGATCCGTGTAAAGGAAAGAATGAATGGGGCCATGTATCGCGAGATTTTGAGTGAAACCCTCCTTCCATCAGCAAAGGGCATTGAAGATGAAACGTGGCTGGGTCTTTCAGCATGACAATGATCCCAAACACACCGCCGAACGAAGGAGTGGTTTCCGTGGAAGCGATTTCAAGGTCCTGGAGTGGCCTAGCTAGTCTCAGATCTCAACCCCATAGAAAATCTTTAGAGGGAGTTGAAAGTCTGTGTTGCTCCAGCGACAGCCCCAAAACATCACTGCATCTAGAAGAGATCTGCATGGAGGAATGGGCCAAAATACCAGCAACAGTGTGTGAAAACCTTGTGGAAGACTTACAGAAAATGTTTGACCTGTGTCATTGCCAACAAAGGGTATATAACAAAGTATTGAGAAACTTTTGTTATTGACCAAATACTTATTTTCCACCATCATATGCCAATAAATTCATTAAAATCCTACAATGATTTTCTGGATTTTTTTTCTCATTTGTCTGTCATAGTTGACGTGTACCTAGCTGATGAAAATTACAGGCCTCTCTCATCTTTTAAGTGGGAGAACTTGCACAATTAGTGGCTGACTAAATACTTTTTTTCCCCACTGTAAATGTCTTGGAATGGCCTAGTCAAAGCCCAGACCTCAATCCGTGAGAATCTGTGGTATGACTTAAAGATTGCTGTACACCAGCGGAACCCATCCAACTTGAAGGAGCTGGAGTAGTTTTGCCTTGAAAAATGGGCAAAAATCCCAGTGGCTAAATGTGCCAAGCTTATAGAGACATACCCCAAGAGACTTGCAGCTGTAATTGCTGCAAAAGGTGACTTTGGGGGGGTGAATATTTATGCACGCTCAAGTTTTCTGTTTACTTGTCTTATTTCTTGTTTGTTTCACCAAAAAAAATATTTTGCATCTTCAAAGTGGTAGGCATGTTGTGTAAATCAAATGATATAAAACCCAAAAAATCAATTTTATTTCCAGGTTGTAAGGCAACAAAATAGGAAAAATGCCAAGGGGGTGAATACTTTCCAACCCACTGTATACATGATAAAAAGCGACACACTAACTATGAAAACCAATATCTGATACTACACATCAAAATTGCATTAGGCCTGTGTTCCAGTCTGTTTGTGCTTTAGTCCAGGGTTTCCCAAACTCGGTCTCGGAACAGCAGAACTAGTTCCTCGGGAACAGCAGAACTTGATCCTGGGGCCAGCAGGACTCGATCCTAGGGCCAGAGAACTCGGTCCCTGGGCCCACATATATATATTTTTGCCCTAGCACTACTCAGCTGATTCAAATAATCAAAGTTGAATGATGAGTTGGTTATTTGAATCAGCTGTGTGGTGCTAGGGCAAAAAACCAAAACGTGCACCCGAGGGGGCCCCAGGACCAAGTTTGGGAAACCCTGCCTTAGCCTCTGTGTTTGTTTGATTCATGTAAACCATGACAGTGATAAAAGAAGAGTTGGCTACAGCACATACAGCATGGGATCCGTGTGTGTGTGTGTGTGTGTGTGTGTGTGTGTGCCTGTGCCTGTGTGACACCACACTAGTGTGATGAACATGTATTTCAATGTCCCCTCTTGCATTCTCTTGATGTAGGCCTAACTTACACACTGCTTCTTCACGCAATCATTATAAGGGCCTTTCTTAAAAAGTCACGTCCATACTTACTTCAATCAGCCATATCTCATCAGGCTTTCTTGTGTCTTTAAACCTGCAAATTAGTAATAGAAATCAACAACCATTGGTAAATCTATACAATGGAAATTTATTTTATTAGGAACCAGTGGCGGCTGGTGAAAAATATTCTCGGTGGGGCTGTGCCATACTTTTTTTTTCCTGTAACCATCGCGATATATTTTAACACAAACTGCAGGACAGCAGTGCTCAGTGAAACATTCAGTAATTATTTAATGCCAATATTAAAAAGTTGAGGCATTCTTACACAAAAACATATTACACAAACCCAAGCCTTTCATTTGCATTTAAAGTGAACTTTTCACCATTGGTAGTAAACAGGCAACGCAACAGGCATGCTGTCAGAACAGAGTGGAAAGTGGACAATAACATGAAATTATTATAAAGTTTATAGGAAATCTTACACTGTATGAAAGGATGTATAATATAGAAATGGATATCAAGTGGATGAACTCAAACCTTTGACTGGAAGAATAGCATACAGTATTTTATGATCATACTAAATGTGACTAATTGTTAATGTGCTCCCAGAACTGCAACAATTAATTGATACAAAACAACATATATACAGGTAATATTAGCAAAGACACTATTAAGACTTTCTAGAGTACCATATATAACTGGATTTTTTATGCTAAGGTCAACTATATGCAAAGAAACATGCGGCCAGAGCTGCTCTGTGTGTGTGTGTCTGTCATCTTATTTGTACAGGAATTTTGCCCGTCTGTCCTTCTGAGTGGCAAACCTCTCAATGACCCCTTTGATTAAAGTCAGGAATGTCCCTGACAAGTTTCTTCTCCATGGAGAGCATGGCCAGAGCGTTCAGGCGATCCTGTGTCATGCTGTTTCTCAGGAAGGTCTTGATCCTTTTCAGTGTAGAGAAGCACCTTTCTGACTCAGCAGTTGTCATGGGTGTGGTGATGAGGATCTTGAGGAGGCTGGCAGTCTCTGTGAAAGTGCTCTGAAGGTTGTTCTCCATGAAGAACTGGTACAGGGGCACTGCACCACTACAAGCCTTGAACTCACTGTTCTCATAGATGAGGGACAGTTTGGTTTTGAGCTTGGCCTTGTTCCAACATGGGGTACGCCTCCACGGTTGTTTCAAGCGTGTATCGGGGAACTTCACACACTGTGTTGTGGGAACAACTCTCCGTGCAATAGTGTTGCGCTGATGAGGTGCTGGGTGAAGGAGAACCTCTCTTTGGCATGACTCAGGATGGTATCACATACCTGTAAAGATACATCATCAGCTTTAATTTGCAATTAAGCTATTTTGATGCAAGTGATCCTGACTGACACATGCCTATGTCCAACTCAAGTATATGATTACCAAGGTGCTGATTGTTCAGGGTTTCGGCTACATACTGCCAGGCCTGAAAAAAGTTCTAGGTGGGAAACACTGACAATTACATCACAACTTACCTCTATAGCCAACCTCTGTTGTTCTCCTGGTCCCAGCATCCTCCGTCGCTTGATGGGCTGTTGCTGCTTTCGTCAGATGCGCTGTCCCCACACACCTAAAGAGGGAATTGAGGCCCTGGGTCCAAAAATAAAGTTTAATTTGATAACTTGCAATCAGACTTCTTAACTCACTGTAATTCCCCCTCAACACACAACCAGTGACTTATATATATATATATAGACAGACAGACAGACAGACAGACAGACAGACAGTGTGTATATACACACAAACTATGTCTAGTAACTGCTTTTAACCTGTGATGTACATAATTAACTGATGTTATTACGTTTTAAAGCCTTTTTCTATTACATTTGTGAGAGGGATGCAACATAATTTTGTTCTGCTGTTCACTTAGCAATAAAGTTAATATTCAATAACAACTAGGCCTCTTCTAGAAATTGACCTGGTGGACACCTGAATAATTATTACAAACTGTGTAGTACTTTCCTGCATTATTATCAACGTCTGATTGTGTCTTCTCTTTCCTTTTAAAAATACTAAAACAAATATAATTGCTTGACGGCTCTATGATAATCACTCACACAAGCACCAACTGGCAGTGGGTGGAAAGCGTCAGTCGTCTCGTCAGCTTGAATGGCGATAAAATCAGCACTCTTTACTTCCTCCAGGATGTAATCCTTAAGCATTGACAGCATACAGTCCAACAGCTCGTTCTGTATCGTCTTTGACGTGCCCTTAAAAACGTTAGCTGTCTTCAGGTGCTCCCCTCCAGCACACTGTCGAGGGAGGCAACAAAATCCACTAAGCCCCGGGAAAATGCCGGGGTTGTCTGAGGAGTCAGTCTCCTCGTGCCCACTAAGGCCAACTCAAAAGCCCCACAGAACTTCACACAATCGATAATTTTGGATAGAATGTGCCTGTTTTTATCCACCTCCCTCATTGTGTTTCCTCACCGCAATCCTGTGGCCGTCATCCAGCTGCGTAGCAATGTTCACCCTTCCTAATACAGCTAGCTTTACAGAGTTGTCCATGTGTGCCCTGGTGTTCTCATGTTTCTTTACCTTCTCTGACAGGTGCTTCATATCCCTCACTCCGGTACCTGTCCATGCTGAATCTGACCCCGTCGTTTTAAAAAGCAAGCACGGAAAGCAAAATAAAGCATTAGCATCAGTGCACCCAGCTAGCCAAGCCTTCCTGGTGTACCAGCTACGGGAGAAGCCGCGCATATACTGCTTCCCCTTTCTCGCTAGCCTGCTGTCTGATTGAGAGGTCAGGTTGATCTGGGCCCAGCTCTTTCACCCGAACTTTCTCTGACAAAGTTCTCCTCTCAAACGGATCTTGGAGGAGAGATTTCACCGAGTTAGGGTTGGGTCTTGGAGGAGTAATCGTTTACGTTACGCCATTGTTGTCTAGTAAAAATGGCGTCACTGGACCCCGGTCCTTATTTTATCAGGGGGCGAGCTTGGGGCGGTAAAATAATCGCCCTCCTTGGATTCGATTTAAGATCGCTTATTGACTACATTTTATGTCATACATTCATATCTTAAATTAGCAATTGGCTTAACTGCTACGTAGACCCGCCTCCTCGGGGCACTTTCTGTATCGCCCAGAGCTGACGAGGCGTTTGACAGGCAGAGGAAAGGTTGCGAATATGATTTTCTATCATATCTTACACATATTACTGTGTGCATTCCATATTTCAAACACACAAATATTGACATACTGATGTTTTTATTATTATTATTATTATTATTTTTTATTTTTTATTTTTTAAAATAATTTTATTTAAGGGGGCGGCGCCCTAGCGCCCTCTATCGGCCAGCCGCCACTGGTATGATCTCTGTAATTGCAAACAAAGGTTTCTGTACCAAATATTAAGTTCTGCTTTTCTGATGTATCAAATACTTATGTCATGCAATAAAATGCAAATTAATTACTTAAAAATCATACAATGTGATTTTCTGGATTTTTGTTTTAGATTCCGTCTCTCACAGTTTAAGTGTACCTATGATAAAAATTACAGACCTCTACATGCTTTGTAAGTAGGAAAACCTGCAAAATCGGCAGTGTATCAAATACTTGTTCTCCCCACTGTATTCTCAAGTTTTGAGGGAGCGTGCAATTGGCATGCTGACTGCAGGAATGTGAATGTCCACCAGAGCTGTTGCCAGAGAATTTAATGTTAATTTTTCTACCATAAGCCTCCTCCAACGTTGTTTTAGAGAATTTGGCAGTACGTCCAACCGGCCTCACAACCTCAGACCACGTATAACCACGCCAGCTCAGGACCTCCTCATCCGGCTTCTTCACCTGCGGGATAATCTGAGGAGGGGTGGGAGGGGTACTGATGTGTATTTCTGTCTGTAATAAAGCCTATTTGTGGGGAAAAACTCATTCTGATTGTCTGGGCCTGGCTCCCCCAGTGGGTGGACCTGGCTCCCCAGTGGGTGGACCTGGCTCCCAAGTGGGTGGACCTGGCTCCCAAGTGGGTGGGTCTATGCCCTCGAGGCCCACCCATGGCTACGCCCTGCCCAGTCATGTGAAATCCATAGATTAGGGCCTAATGAATTTATTTCATTTGACTGATTTCCTTAAATGAACTTTAACCCAGTAAAATCTTTGAAATTGTTGCATGTTGCGTTTATATTTTTGCTCAGTGCACTCGATGTTGCTTCAATCGGGCAGCACATTCTCTTGCCCTCCAGAAAAACTGGAATGTGAAATTAGCTGAAAAAAAGATTAATCAGACACTTGTTTACAGTGAAACATGGTCATTAAAATAAAATGTGCTAGATACATTCAGACCTGATACTGTTACTGGACTCTGGTAGTATGGCTCCATGTTGCTGATGTTGTTTTCTCTTATCATCAGGTCCAGCGGAGATTGCTCAAAGAACGTGAGCACTGCTTCTGACCGTGAATACTGTAGAGGAAAAGGTTGAAGATGACAGTGGGGAACACAACTAGCTTGGGGGGGGTGAATCTCAAAAGTATTTTTCCTCGATTTGTTTCCTTGTTTCCTCTCCTCTCGCCACCTTCTCCAAATATATCCGAAGGAAATGAGGAGAGCATTGGAAGAAAATCTCCAAGGAGAAAATCTCCAACGCTCTCCTCGCTTCCCTCTGAAGTTTTGAGGGAGGTGAGCAGAGAGGATGTGAGGAATCAAGGAAAAGGCCACCCCGTCTAGGGGAAACATTTTCAGGGAATACAGCCCAAGTACATTGGGTGACCCTTTCAAGGCTCAGAAATAAACTACTTCATAAGCAATATTATTCAACCTCAGAAGGGATAGGTATAAGATACATAAATTGCAATTTGAGTTGACACCATATTGTTTATTACTGAAAGGCATACCGTGTCAACTAGTGGCTGTTGAAATAGCCAGATAATTATTTTGACGAGTCATAACTGTATATTGATATGCATTGCTAAATGTAAATAACTATAGACCACTCTACCTTAATTGGCAAGGTGACGACTCTCCTGAGTAGTTTCTCCACCTCCTGCAATCGAACCTCAATATAATTGGCCTCTGCAGCGTCTCTGATTCGCATAAGTCCTGGTGGGGTAAAACATAGGAAGTATTTCAAAACAAGTCGTATTTTAAAGTATTTCAGAATATAAATACAGTGAAGTTATTTTAAATACTGTATTTAGACTTGTATAGGTTTACAATTTGTATAGGCTTTCAATTATGTATTTGTAATTTGTCTTTGCAAGATTTTGTCCATGTAAGAAAGACATGTCATCTTGGTGTTTTTATATAGGCTAGGTTTGTACACCTTCACGTGACAGTATCCATCAATGTAGGCTGTACTTTGAATTATTATTGTGGGTCTGTACATCGTAGGCTTATTTCAACATGAAATGGTCTATTCAACTTTTCATCCACATAGGACATAGAATAATGTAGTTCTGATTATGTGAGTTGTTTATCATGGGTTATAATGTATTTATAACGGGCTACCTACCATCTAAGAGCGCTGACTGTGTAGGAGTTCCTCTGTCCTCTGGGAAAGCATCCATGAGTCTCTTCAGAAGGCTTCCAAGATCGCGGTCCGTTCTGTGCAAATAGAGAACGCTCCTGTCCGAGAGTTCGGTCCGGACTTCAATGAATTCTTCCTTGCCGCGGTGACCGATTATTCGTTGTGTGCCAACAACCCAACAGTTCTGTACAAACATGTTCATGAGCGAAGTTCCCTCAAAAGCAACAGTTGCCATTGTCACGGCTTTATTCCAATTCGACGATAGGCTATAATTGTTAGTTTGACTTTGGGGCGCCTAAATATCTGCAATTTCATTCCTTTCCCCAATCTCCATCATGCATAGGCAAACGGTCGGGATTTTATTTTTTTCTCAAACGTTTTCAGAAATATAAAGTGCCGTTTCGATTATCCCTAAATGACTTGTATGATGTCCAGTTTTATAAAAATTACACAAATGCCATAAACGCTGATGCAAGCGACTCCTCTCTCACTGGCAGAAGTGACTTGAAGAAGAAGGTTGGCAGGTTTGAGATTTTTCGCCCCATTTCCGCCCTCTCCCCCACACAACTTGATGCTATGCAGCTGGGGTTGCCCAAACCCAAAACCACACTCTCTGTCTGTCAACGAGTCAATATAGCATGATTACCAAACCATGTGCAACAGCAAGTTTTGCAAACCTAGAAAACTATTTAGAGCAAAGAAAGCCAGTGATTTCAGATAAATGTTGATGTACTGGCAATTAATTCCTGGCATTTAGTTGATGGACCTTTCAGGCTAGTGGATGCTAGTGGAACTGGCGCTGTGCTTATTTTTAACAACAAAGGTGGGATAATCCAATTGGAGCAGATTGAGAGGTGGGATTTGCTTCACAGCAAGGTGCTTACTATGTCATACCATGTCAACTGAGGTTCAGGTTAGTCTTGTAGGCTAGAGTTACTGTAGCCTACTACAGTATTTCAACAATAACCAAGACAAGGTATGTTCAGTACACAGCACATCCAACCTGGGTTCAAATCAGGGACTAGAGATAAAAAAAAAAGTGCTATCTAACTAAATCTGGTGCAATGACATGTTGTACAGGTGGGCGTTGTTTGCTAGGGCGGATTGGCCATCTGGCAATTCTGGCAAATGCCAGATGGGCTGGACCATTTTTTAGCTGGGTGGGCTGGTCAAAATGGACACACACAAAAATAAAACAATGAAAAAAGGTGACATGGCCGGTGGCCCATGGCCTGTTAATTTCTCTGTTCTGCTAATCTATAATGATCCTTTAGTTGATCAGTGGGCAACGCCGGCCCGGTTTTCTGTTAGGCTGAAAACAAACTCACATTCAAAGTCAAACGCGGCATCAGCAAAGAGTCCTGCTCTGACTCTCACTCTGTCATCAGTTAGATTGTAAAACAATGGAAACGGTGCCTACAAACAGTGAAGTGCATTATCCTCATGATTCCTGAAATTAAAGTCTCTCTCTCTCTCTCTCTCTCTCTCTCTCTCTCTCTCTCTCTCTCTCTCTCTCTCTCTCTCTCTCTCTCTCTCTCTCTCTCTCTCTCTCTCTCTCTCTCTCTCTCTCTCTCTCTCTCTCTCTCTCTCTCTCTCTCTCTCTCTCTCTCTCTCTCTCTCTCCTCTCTCTCTCTCTCTCTCTCTCTCTCTCTCTCTCTCTCTCTCTCTCTCTCTCTCTCTCTCTCTCTCTCTCTCTCTCTCTCTCTCTCTCTCTCTCTCTCTCTCTCTCTCTCTCTCTCTCTCTCTCTCTCTCTCTCTCTCTCTCTGCCCTCGCTGAGTGAACCACGTTCCTCTCCCATCATGCGCTCAAGAGATAAATGTTTCTCATCGTATAACATTTCAAAATGCAATTGCGGGAAAAACAGCTTTGCAAGGTTCGTCCCCTTGTCCCTGTTGAAGGAGGAGGGTCTCAGCTTTCTGGAGGTAGATATTTGATGTGGCTTTGAGATATGGAGCAGCGTGCATGCGAAATGTGCACCAGCTATTGTCAGGGCCTAGGCCTAGGACTGGGCAAAACGATCCCTTATTGATGTCACATGTTAAATCCACTTCAATCAGTTAGAAGAGACAGGTTAAGATGGATTTTTAAGCCTTGAGACAATTGAGACATGGATTGTGACTGCCATTCAGTCGATGAATGGGCAAGACCAAATATTTAAGTGCCTTTGAACTGGGTATGGTAGTAAGTGCCAGGCACTTTGCCACCGGTTTGTGTCAAGAACTGAAACGCTGCTGGGTTTTTCACGCTCAACAGTTTCCTGTGTGTATCAAGAATGGTCCAGCACCCGAAGGACATCCAGCCAACTTGACACAACTCAATATTAGGAACGTGTTCTTAATGTTTTGTACACTCAGTGTATATCGTGAATCGCCCATATGTCAGAAAAAATGTAGATATGACTTTTAGGCCATATCGCCCAGCTCTACATAGCGGTGAGTTTATAGTGGTGAGTTGTATCTCCAGACAGAGGAACAGTTATAGTGGTGAGTTGTGTCTCCAGACAGAGGAACAGTTATAGTGGTGAGTTGTGTCTCCAGACAGAGGAACAGTTATAGTGGTGAGTTGTATCTCCAGACAGAGGAACAGTTATAGTGGTGAGTTGTGTCTCCAGACAGAGGAACAGTTATAGTGGTGAGTTGTATCTCCAGACAGAGGAACAGTTATAGTGGTGAGTTGTGTCTCCAGACAGAGGAACAGTTATAGTGGTGAGTTGTATCTCCAGACAGAGGAACAGTTATAGTGGTGAGTTGTGTCTCCAGACAGAGGAACAGTTATAGTGGTGAGTTGTATCTCCAGACAGAGAACAGTTATAGTGGTGAGTTGTGTCTCCAGACAGAGGAACAGTTATAGTGGTGAGTTGTGTCTCCAGACAGAGGAACAGTTATAGTGGTGAGTTGTATCTCCAGACAGAGGAACAGTTATAGTGGTGAGTTGTGTCTCCAGACAGAGGAACAGTTATAGTGGTGAGTTGTGTCTCCAGACAGAGGAACAGTTATAGTGGTGAGTTGTGTCTCCAGACAGAGGAACAGTTATAGTGGTGAGTTGTGTCTCCAGACAGAGGAACAGTTATAGTGGTGAGTGTTGTCTCCAGACAGAGGAACAGTTATAGTGGTGAGTTGTGTCTCCAGACAGAGGAACAGTTATAGTGGTGAGTTGTATCTCCAGACAGAGGAACAGTTATAGTGGTGAGTTGTATCTCCAGACAGAGGAACAGTTATAGTGGTGAGTTGTGTCTCCAGACAGAGGAACAGTTATAGTGGTGAGTTGTGTCTCCAGACAGAGGAACAGTTATAGTGGTGAGTTGTATCTCCAGACAGAGGAACAGTTATAGTGGTGAGTTGTATCTCCAGACAGAGGAACAGTTACATTGGGGAAAAAAGTATTTAGTCAGCCACCAATTGTGCAAGTTCTCCCACTTAAAAAGATGAGAGAGGCCTGTAATTTTCATCATAGGTACACATCAACTATGACAGACAAATTGAGAATTTTTTTTCTCCAGAAAATCACATTGTAGGATTTTCTATGAATTTATTTGCAAATTATGGTGGAAAATAAGTATTTGGTCACCTACAAACAAGCAAGATTTCTGGCTCTCACAGACCTGTAACTTCTTCTTTAAGAGGCTCCTCTGTCCTCCACTCGTTACCTGTATTAATGGCACCTGTTTGAACTTGTTATCAGTATAAAAGACACCTGTCCACAACCTCAAACAGTCACACCTCCAAACTCCACTATGGCCAAGACCAAAGAGCTGTCAAAGGACACCAGAAACAAAATTGTAGACCTGCACCAGGCTGGGAAGACTGAATCTGCAATAGGTAAGCAGCTTGGTTTGAAGAAATCAACTGTGGGAGCAATTATTAGGAAATGGAAGACATACAAGACCACTGATAATCTCCCTCGATCTGGGGCTCCACGCAAGATCTCACCCCGTGGGGGTCAAAATGATCACAAGAACGGTGAGCAAAAATCCCAGAACCACACGGGGGGACCTAGTGAATGACCTGCAGAGAGCTGGGACCAAAGTAACAAAGCCTACCATCAGTAACACACTACACCGCCAGGGACTCAAATCCCTGCAGTGCCAGACGTGTCCCCCTGCTTAAGCCAGTACATGTCCAGGCCCGTCTGAAGTTTGCTAGAGTGCATTTGGATGATCCAGAAGAGGATTGGGAGAATGTCATATGAAACCAAAATATAACTTTTTGGTAAAAACTCAACTCGTCGTGTTTGGAGGACAAAGAATGCTGAGTTGCATCCAAAGAACACCATACCTACTGTGAAGCATGGGGGTGGAAACATCATGCTTTGGGGCTGTTTTCTGCAAAGGGACCAGGACGACTGATCCGTGTAAAGGAAAGAATGAATGGGGCCATGTATCGTGAGATTTTGAGTGAAAACCTCCTTCCATCAGCAAGGGCATTGAAGATGAAATGTGGCTGGGTCTTTCAGCATGACAATGATCCCAAACACACCGCCCGGGCAACGAAGGAGTGGCTTCGTAAGAAGCATTTCAAGGTCCTGGAGTGGCCTAGCCAGTCTCCAGATCTCAACCCTATAGAAAATCTTTGGAGGGAGTTGAAAGTCCGTGTTGCCCAGCGACAGCCCCAAAACATCACTGCTCTAGAGGAGATCTGCATGGAGGAATGGGCCAAAATACCAGCAACAGTGTGTGGAAAACCTTGTGAAGACTTACAGAAAACGTTTGACCTGTGTCATTGCCAACAAAGGGTATATAACAAAGTATTGAGAAACTTTTGTTATTGACCAAATACTTATTTTCCACCATAATTTGCAAATAAATTCATTAAAAATCCTACAATGTGATTTTCTGGAGAAAAAAAATCTCATTTTGTCAGTCATAGTTGACGTGTACTTATGATGAAAATTACAGGCCTCTCTCATCTTTTTAAGTGGGAGAACTTGCACAATTGGTGGCTGACTAAATACTTTTTTCCCCCACTGTTTAGTGGTGAGTTGTATCTCCAGACAGAGGAACAGTTATAGTGGTGAGTTGTATCTCCAGACAGAGGAACAGTTATAGTGGTGAGTTGTGTCTCCAGACAGAGGAACAGTTATAGAGGTGAGTTGTATCTCCAGACAGAGGAACAGTTATAGTGGTGAGTTGTGTCTCCAGACAGAGGAACAGTTATAGTGGTGAGTTGTATCTCCAGACAGAGGAACAGTTATAGAGGTGAGTTGTATCTCCAGACAGAGGAACAGTTATAGTGGTGAGTTGTGTCTCCAGACAGAGGAACAGTTATAGTGGTGAGTTGTGTCTCCAGACAGAGAAACAGTTATAGTGGTGAGTTGTATCTCCAGACAGAGGAACAGTTATAGTGGTGAGTTGTATCTCCAGACAGAGGAACAGTTATAGTGGTGAGTTGTATCTCCAGACAGAGGAACAGTTATAGTGGTGAGTTGTGTCTCCAGACAGAGGAACAGTTATAGTGGTGAGTTGTATCTCCAGACAGAGGAACAGTTATAGTGGTGAGTTGTGTCTCCAGACAGAGGAACAGTTATAGTGGTGAGTTGTGTCTCCAGACAGAGGAACAGTTATAGTGGTAAGTTATACCGCCAGTAGTGTTTTTTACATGTTGTATTTGTTTTAAACATGAGCTGGTTAAACAAGAGGAGGAGGATCATGTCTCGCCAGTCACTGGTACAGAAATGGTTGAGAAACACTGTACTGCACTGCCAATGTTATGTGTCAGCACTAGTGCCTGTGTCTAGGGTAGGGTGTGTAGGGGGGTTGATGTGGGCTGGTGTGGATACAATTCCAGGGTCTTGTCCCAGTCTTGTTCCTGGTTGTTTGCACTTTGGGACTTTTCTATTGGTTCCATTGCAACAGTCAAGCACAACTAAAGACAGTAGTTTGACATGATTTGCAAAAGAGTTTACATCCAACAGCAATAGTGCATACAACTTCAACATAGCCTAATGTACTGTCCATGCAAACAACTTATCTGTAGCTCCCTGTGCTGAATAACAAAGAGTTGAATTTCTACGTAAATCTACACAGACAGACTAACCATTCCCCATGATGTGCTGTTGCTGAGATATAAATAACAGTGGTTAAAAGAGAAACGTATGGGATGGGGGAAAATTCCAGCCACAGTCAAGTCCCTCAACCCCACGTTTATTATGTAACCCCACATTATTATGTAACCTCACCAGCGTCTCCTTGGATACTAGCTCTAATGAGAGAGTGTGTTGGAATCGTTTCCAAATCATTTTGGCAATGGCTGCATTTCCCTCTGTTAGAAGAAGCAAAGCAAACTATGGGGGAAATATTTGGTCCCCCCGTGTTATTGGTTGTTTGCCATCATTAAACCAACAGTATACTATAAAACCACAGAATGGTTTTGGGTACTGGTAAATCCTACTACTACCAGTACTACCACAGTACCTGGTAAACTACTACTACTACCAGTACTACCACAGTACCTGGTAAACTACTACTACTACTAGTACTACCACAGTACCTGGTAAACTACTACTACTACTACTACTACTAGTAGTACTACCACAGTACCTGGTAAACTACTACTACTACTAGTACTACCACAGTACCTGGTAAACTACTACTACTACTACTAGTAGTAGTACTACCACAGTACCTGGTAAAGCTACTACTACTACCACAGTACCTGGTCTCCTGAGTGGCGCAGTGGTCTAAGGTGCCGCATCGCAGTGCTAACTGTGCCACTAGAGATCCTGGTTCGAATCCAGGCTCTGTCGCAGCCGGCGCGACCGGGAGACTCATGGGCGGCGCACAATTGGCCCAGCGTCGTCCAGGGTATGGGAGGGAATGGCCGGCAGGGATGTAGCTCAGTTGATGGAGCATGGCGTTTGCAACGCCAGGGTTGTGGGTTCGATTCCCACGGGGGGCCAGTATAAAAAAATATATATATATGTATTCACTAACTGTAAGTCGCTCTGGATAAGAGCGTCTGCTAAATGACGTAAATGTAAAATGTAAACTACTACTACTAGTACTACCACAGTACTTGGGAAACTACTACTACTAGAACTACCACAGCACCAGATAAAGTCCCTCTCTTCAGGTAGATGCTTACAGTTTTCAGAAAAGAAGTATGCACACACAGGCAGTTATAAAAAATTATATGACAAGTCATGTATTTTCTAATATTTTGAATTCTGTTTATAATGTCAAAAGGCACTGCTCATCTCTCTTGTAACTGTAAGCAGTGGTGTAGTGGAAGGTATACACAGTTATACACCATATCCCCACTTTTGTTATGGGTATTGGGTATACTCACTTCTTAATCCCCACGATGCGTATCAAAGTAGTGTAGTAGAGGCAGGCTATACGCCGTATCAACTAATACGGCTGATGGAACAGATCAGAATGTTTAGCTTCAAATGTTGATCAACTATTATTTCTTCAAACTTTAAGAGCAGCGATGTGCACACGGCGGTAGTCCTCGGAGCAAATGTTTTCAAAATGCAATTTGCTGGGAAAACACAGTTTAAAAATCCGCACTGCACATGTGAGCGGTTTCTTCATGGACAGAGATGGAAATATCTGTTAGGAATTTAGAAAGAGGGGAGACCTAAAGATGCAATAACGATCATGGGGTTGCTATTATGACTAGGATACTGCCTTTGGCTGGTGGCAATGAAAGAGTTCATTTGAAAGCCTTTTAGAACAGGAGAGCAAATATGAGGTCTTTATAAAAAAAATAATTGCCTCCACATTTCTGTGGTGGGATTTTGGCTATAGGTTACTTTGAAGCAAGTAAAACATGCCTCATAATATGAAGTAAAATGTCCAGGTTTCAAACAATTAAGGAACAGGAAAAATATAGCAACGCTAAATGCTAGGCCTAACCTTCTTCTGGTAGATGGAAAGGCTTTCCCAAAAACCTTCTCAATTGAACGTTAACTAGCTACAAAGTAACATATGCCTACCTGGCAGAATGATATGATTATTTACATCAATCCAGTGGCCATTTGTTTTGCAAACTCCATCTCATGTGTGCTACGGCAACACACTAACCAAACACTGCTAGGTGCCAGACCAATATAATTAAAGGGTAACTACACACAAAAAAATCTACATTTCAAAGATTTTCCCAGACCTCAAAAGTATTTCATAAAACATTCAGTTTTGTTGTTTGTTTGTTTCTTCTTTTTTTTTTAAGGAAAAAAATCTGAAACCGTTGAATTGACTCATTTATCTATTTCGTTAGCCTACCTGCACAGTACAGCTTGGGTTGACCTGACTGTGAAAGACCAATATGGGATTTATCATTTTAAGTCATTCAGAGTGTATGTCACTGTTTGTCATAGAATTTTCGCCGGGAGGGCAGTTTGGATTTTTGGGGGACACAATTAGAGTGTACCCACTTCTCCATGCACCACTACACCACTGAAGAGAAAGACAGAGGAAATGGGGAATGATGCAATTGGTAACTACCAATGATATACTCCTATGTAAGTACCAATGATATACTCCTATGTAACTACCTGGTACCAAATGTTACTTAGTGGTGTCTGTTTTGTTTGAATGAATCTGAAAGAACCTTCATAGATTCAACTTCATAAACTTCAAAGAAAATTAATAGGTTATTACTGTGTAATGACCATTTTACCATGTCATTTTCTTAATACAAGCAGTATCAAGTAGTATGTGGTGTCGTAAAATAAATGTGCTTGTTTAATAAGATTCATTACACATTTACATACAAGACCAGGGTCATGTTCACTAGGCCATGCAACAGAAAAGGAAAATAAAGCGTTTCTTATTGGACAAGTCCAGCTAGTCCCTCCCTATATCAGTCCGTTTTCTTTGGTTTGGTGCCTACCGAACACAGCTCAAAGAAAGGCCTTTGTCAGGATTGCTGGGATCTTCCTGCAGAGGGAGAGGATTTTGAGCGTTTGGGTGTCCTTGGTCCTAATACGGGGGGGTGGTGCGTGCGCACGTGGCGCAGCAGCTGGTGGCGTAGCGTACGGAGGCAGGGGAAAGACTCGCCTTTGAGGTGGCACCGTACGTGGAGGCTAAAGCAATTTTTCTGGGTGAGAGAGAGAGAGAGGGGGAGAGAGAGAGAGAGAGGTGGGGAGAGAGAGAGAGAGAGAGAGAGAGAGAGAGAGAGAGAGAGAGAGAGGTGGGGGAGAGAGAGAGAGAGAGAGAGAGAGAGAGAGAGGTGGGAGAGAGAGAGAGAGAGAGAGGGGGGAGAGGGGGGAGGGGAGAGAGAGAGAGAGAGAGGGGGAGAGGGGGAGAGAGAGAGAGAGAGAGAGAGAGAGAGACAGACAGACAGACAGACAGACAGACAGACAGACAGACAGACAAAGAGAGCGCTTTCTTACAGTGGGCTAGTGTGTGGGAGACTGGTGAGGTAGACAGAGGCTGCCATTGAGGAGTAGAGAGACTTTGCAAACGATTAACATGAACTCTAAAGAGCTATTTGTGTGTGTGTGTGTGTGTGTATTTACCTGCTGTAGGGACAGTATTGGCAGCAGTAGGGCCTCTCCTGTGTGTGTGTGCGGGTGTACAACTTATCAGGAACGCTGCAGCCCATCTGGTGTTCCAACCTTCCCAAGTTCTCACGTCATCCCGCTCCTCCGCACACTCACTGGCTTCCAGTTGAGGCTCGCATCTACTACAAGACCATGGTGCTTGCCTACGGAGCTGTGAGGGGAACGGCACCTCCTTACCTTCAGACTTTGATCAGACCCTACACTCCAAACGAGGGCACTACGTTCATCCACCTCTGGCCTGCTAGCTCCCCTACCTCTACGGAAGCACAGTTCCCCGGCTCAGCCCAGTCAAAGCTATTCGCTGCTCTGGCACCCCAATAGTGGAACAAGCTCCCCACGACGCCAGAACAGCGGAGTCACTGACCACCTTCCGGAGAACACTTGAAACCCTACCTCTTTAAGGAATACCTGGAATAGTATAAAGTAATCCTTCTTCCCCCACTCCCCCCAAAAAATAAAAAAATAAAATAAAGTGGTTGTCCCACTGGCTATCGTAGTTGAATCCACCAATTGTAAGTCGCTCTCTAGATAAGAGCGTCTGCTAAATGATGTAAATGTAAATGTAATTGCTGGCGCAGGGGGCTGCTGTCGATGAAGGAGTAGGGACACTGAAAGGCTTCTCACCTACAGGTCAGAGATCATTCTCACCTACAGGTAGATACAGTAGATAGTCGACAGGTCAGAGATCACAGATACAATAAATATTGTAAATATGGTACTGGAACTGACTGAGTCTGTATATAGTATGCTTACTTACTTTCTCATGTTCTTCTTATTTTTATTTCTCGTGTGTTTTTTTGTTCTACCTTAAGTTATTTTTAGTATTGCTCTGTTATTGATTACTGTACTTGTGCACGTGACATTAAAACGTAAAACCTGTACCTTTTATCACATATTGACAGACTTAAAAACCCCGTACAACATTATGGGTGAGCACAGAACATGTTTTTTTTTTACTAGTCTCTACAGGGGGTCTTTAAAGCCAAGTACAACAATGTGATTGTGGCCCTCAAGGACGGGTTGGGAGCTCTGCTTAGTAGAGAAAAACCTTTTTTAAACCCAAAGCTACTGTCGATAACTTTTTTTTTTCTTTTTTTTTCGGCCAGAGTAGGTAGCTACTTAATAATGGGGTTTCAATGCCAGACTTGGCTGGCAACATATGCTGCTTCAACCCTCTTGGTCACACGATAAGCAGTGTATTAAAAATGCCACCTATTGTGGGGGTTCAGTAGCTTTCAACAATCGACAACAAACACGTTTGTTCAGAAACAAACTGCTTATCTCATATTACTGCTCTGTTTCCCAGTGCATCCCAATTCCTTAAAATAAATATCTACAATATATTGTAAATATCGGTGTCTGCTTTCCCAGATGTTTCTCAAGGGGCCTGGCCCCACTTTAGGAAAATATCTAGAGAAACACTGCATTCTACTAAATATTATGTTTTTTGATGTACATATCATGTCAGTGGAATGGAACATTGGCCTATATGGGTTGAACATTCCACTCTTCAACCCCATGGCATTTTATGTAATCTCACTGGTGTTACCATGGCCACACAGCTCTCAAAGCACTTGCTGGGACAGAATGTGTGGAAAGGTTCTGTAATAAATTTGGGCCACAGCGACATTTCCCCCTTGGTAACAACCAGCGAACAATGGGGAAATGATTGAGGGTCCAGTGACTCCCTCCAACAGTGTTCCCGACACAGGGATTTTGCATGTCCAGCTTTTCTGTAAAAAAACAAATGTTTCTTGTCTCTCTACTATAATTTCCAAAACAGACACACGTCTGATATCTAAAAGTCACACACACAGTAATGTGCCTTTACTACACTTGTAATGAATAACACTAAGTACCAGTGAGTGTGTGTGTGTGTCACTCTGGATAAGAGCGTCTACTACAATTACTAAAATGGACACATTTAAATGTGTGTGTACGTGTAGGTATCGTGTGTGTACGTGTAGGTATCGTGTGTGTACGTGTAGGTATCCTTGTGCTGACTACACCAACAGCTAGGATGACTGGATATGGTCTAAAAAACATGACGTGTATGAACATGGAGGTGCTGTACCAGTGAGGGCTTGAGCCGGGTGCTGTGGGGCTATGGTGCTGTGGGGCTATGGTGCTGTGGGGCTATGGTGCTATGGTGCTGTGGGGCTATGGTGCTGTGGGGCTATGGTGCTGTGGGGCTATGGTGCTGTGGGGCTATGGGGCTATGGTGCTATGGTGCTGTGGTGCTATGGTGCTGTGGGGCTATGGGGCTATGGGGCTATGGGGCTGTGGGGCTATGGTGCTTTGGGGCTATGGGGCTATGGTGCTGTGGGGCTATGGGGCTATGGGGCTCTGGGGCTATGGGGCTCTGGGGCTATGGTGCTCTGGGGCTCTGAGGACACTCCAACGGGCCTGGTGCATGTCCATGTGGTGGAGAATTTCCTGTCATGGCAGGACACAAGGCTCATTGAGAATTTATTCATAACATGGTCATACTTTAAAATGAACTACAAATGATGAAAGCTTTATAGGCACTGCATCAATGCTTAATCCAATTGTGTACACATTAGGCCTTAGGGGGTTGTAGTTTGTATACCGTGGGCTTTTCTCTGTGTACTTCGCTCTCAAACACACGCATTTACTTGATATATGCTTCCATTATATCACCATGTGGTCCTATATTACGCGTCATTCCGGTTGAGTTTTACAGCCCATTTTCTGTGATAAATGTATTTTGAAAGTGTATATGGTCTGAAAACACACAGACAAGTCAACAGACAAAGCATCTGAAATAGGCTTGAGGTCACGGGCGGCAGGTAGCTTAGTGGTTAAGAGCGTTGTGCCAGTAACCGAAAGGTCGCTGGTTCTAATCCCCGAGCCGACTAGGTGAAAAATCTGTCGATGTGCCCTTGAGCAAGGCACTTAACCCTAATTGCTCCTGTAAGTCGCTCTGGATAAGAGCGTCTGCTAAATGACCTATTATTATAAAAGGTCATAAAGGTCCTGTGTGGATCAGTTGGTAGAGCGTGACACTTGCCATGCCAGGGTTGTGGGCTCGATTCCCACGGGGGGACCGGTACGAATGAAAACATTTACGCACTCACTACTGTGAGAAGTCGCTCTTCTGCTAAATGACTCAAATGTAAACGTAATGATCTTCCACAAATAAACTGAACTCTGACCCCTTGTGGTAAAAATGTGTTACTGACACCTCTAGTGACTACCTGTTGCAAAGGGCACAGCAGAACTCTTTCCGCCACTTTCTGCCCCTCCTTCTTCGTCTGCGTCAGCCTCCTCTTCTTCCTCGGTTGGCTCCACTCCTTGTAGATCTTGTAGGTAATTGCTTTTGTGGGTGAACTTCCTCGAAGCACGCATGTGAGTTGGAGAGGGGAACGTTAAATGGGCAATCTGCAGTTCAAACAACTACAAATTGGATACCCCGCCATTGTTTTGGTAAACAGCAGAGGATGGATGGAGAAATATAACCAATCTCAAATTCATGAGCAGAACCATTAGTGCAAGGACTGACCACCCATTATATTAAATATATCAACAACAACAACAAAAATGGCTCTAAAGTGTTCGTTTACAATTACATTGTTTACAAAAAACATTGGGTGCTGATTGGGTATGACAGTTGCTAAGCTCATTACGCATTTTTATAAGTTATATTCTTCAAAAATCAATGGGTATATTATTACTTTAAAAGTCCAAAATGGAAGTACCAATCACAGATTGCTCCTTTAATGGTCAAAACCTATGGTTGAGATACTCGACTGACTCAACTGTGTTCAAAGACCAACTTGTGAAAATTCATCAGAATAGATTTGATACAGTAGCTAACAGGAGCCCTGTTCAAATTCATTAGAAGTGCATCCTTCCTGAAAGCCATGTGGAGGAGCCCTTGTGTCGTCTACTGAGTGATTACTTTACGGAAGGGAGGAAGGAAGGATGCATTTTTACAGAATTCAAATAGGGCCCATGTCCAGACCAAATGCTTGAAAATATTTAATGGTGGTTTAACACGAGAATTTCACAGCATTCTTGTCGTTGGTAGTCATGTGCTTCACATCCCAAATAGAACCCTATTCCCTACATGATGAGATAATGTATGGGCCCCTGGTCAGTAGTGCACTACTATAGGGAATAGGGTGCAATTTAAGACTCAGACATGACTTTCTTCAAATGCTACCTCTGGTTCAAACCTCTACCACTATTAGCTAAGCTGCTAAAATTGCTCTAATGGTAGGTAGAGCTTTGATGTTGCTGGGAGAGCAGTTCCACCTGTCTTTCCCACCACTTAAATCATTTGCCCCCTGCCACCCCCTTCAAAGCCAAAGTCATCTCAAAGTTACCTGTTTTACCCCCTAAACTCACTTTATCTGTAAAACATTCAATTGAACAATTCTACCACAGCAGAATTGGCTAGAATGTACCCAAACTGACTAAAATAGTAAATTGCATAATGACTACGTCTATTTTAGCAGTAATCTGTCACACTATACATTGACAGGATATCTCCCCAAGCACTCAGAGTTTTACAGACACGGACACCTATGGTATGGTATGGTGCTAAGACATGATGTCTAGGGTAAGGTTATGAAGTAATTGGGCTGAAGTCGATACCTTTGTTACCCTTCTGGAAGTCTTGTTCCCATCCGCTGCCTGTGTGTAAGTCTGTGAGACTACCTTTTTTGGAGAAGCTCAGTCAAACACCATTTTGGCTGTGACTCTTGAGAAGGGCACCATCATGAGTTTATGACAAGGTCAACAAGAGGCAGAGGGAAACATCTTAGGTGAAAATAGAACCTGCATCAGAGAGAGAGAGAGAGAGAGAGAGAGAGAGAGAGAGAGAGAGAGAAGAGAAAAAGTTATTTGTCCAATACACTCCCTATTCAACTCAAACAAACACCCAAACAACTACTGAAATACATACAGTACTAGTCATAAGTTTGGACACACCTACTCATTCAAGGGTTTTTCTTTATTTTTACTATTTTCTACATTGTAGAATAATAGTGAAGACATCAAAACTATGAAATAACACACAATCATGTAGTAACCAAAAAAAGTGTTACACAAATCAAAATATATTTGAGATTTGAGATTCTTCAAATAGCCACCCTTTGCCTTGATGACAGCTTTGCACACTCTTGGCATTCTCTCAACCAGCTTCACCTGGAATGCTTTTCCACATATGCGGAGCACCTTGTTGGCTGCTTTCTTCCTCTGCCGGTCCAACTCCTCCACAAACCATCCCAATTGGGTTGAGGTCGGGGATTGTGGAGGTCAGGGTCATCTGATGCAGCATCACTCCTTCCCTTCTTGGTAAAATAGCCCTTACACAGCCTGGAGGTGTGTTGGGTCATTGTCTTGTTGAAAAACAAATGATAGTCCCACTAAACCCAAACCAGATGGGATGGCGTATCGCTGCAGAATGCTGTGGTAGCCATGCTGGTTAAGTGTGCCTTGAATTCTAAATCACAGTGTCACCAGCAAAGCACCCCCACACCATAACACATTTACATTTTAGTCATTTAGCAGACGCTCTTATCCAGAGCGACTTACAGTTAGTGAATACATATTTTTTTATACTGGCCCCCCGTGGGAAACAAACCCACAACCCTGGCGTTGCAAACGCCATGCTCTACCTCCTCCTCCATGCTTTACGGTGGGAACTACACATGCGGAGATCATCCATTCACCCACACTGAATCTCACAAAGCCACGGCGGTTGGAACCAAAAGCTCCAATTTGGACTCCAGACCAAAGGACAAATTTCCACTGGTCTAATGTCCATTGCTTGTGTTTCTTGATCCAAGCAGGTCTCTTCTTCTTATTGGGGTCCTTTAGTAGTGGCTTATTTGCAGCAATTCGACCATGAAGGCCACACAGTCCCCTCTGAACAGTTGATGTTGAGATGTGTCTGTGACATGAACTCTGTGAAGCATTTATTTGGGCTTCAATTTCTGAGGCTGGTAGCTCTACTGAACTGTGGCGGTCCTCATGAGAGCCAGTTTCATCATAGCGCTTGATGGTTTTTGCAACTGCACTTGAAGAAACTTTCAAAGTTCTTGAAATGTTCCGTTTTGACTGACCTTCATGTCTTAAAGTAATGATGGACTGTCAATTCTCTTTGCTTATTTGAGCTGTTCTTGCTATAATATGGACTTGGTCTTTTACCAAATAGGACTATCTTCTGTATACAGTGGGGAAAAAGTATTTAGTCAGCCACATTGTGCGTTCTCCCACTTAAAAAAACGAGAGGCCTGTAATTTTCATCATAGGTACACGTCAACTATGACAGACAAATTGAGGGAAAAAACCCCAGAAAATCACATTGTAGGATTTTTATGAATTTATTTGCAAATTATGGTAGAAAATAAGTATTTGGTCAATAACAAAAAGTTTCTCAATACTTTGTTATATACCCTTTGTTGGCAATGACACGGTCTTCACAAGGTTTTCACACACTGTTGCTGATTGTGGCCCATTCCTCCATGCAGATCTCCTCTAGAGCAGTGATGTTTTGGGGCTGTCGCTCGGCAACACGGACTTTCAACTCCCTCCAAAGATTTTCTATGGGGTTGAGATCGGAGAACTGGCTAGGCCACTCCAGGACCTTGAAATGCTTCTTACGAAACCACTCCTGGTTGCCCGGCGGTGTGTTTGGGATCATTGTCATGCTGAAAGACCCAGCCACGTTTCATCTTCAATGCCCTTGCTGATGGAAGGAGGTTTTTCACTCAAAAATCTCCGATACATGGCCCCATTCATTCTTTCCTTTTACACTGATCAGTCGTCCTGGTCCCTTTGCTGAAAAACAGCCCCAAAAGCATGATGTTTCCACCCCCATGCTTCACAGTAGGTATGGTGTTCTTTGGATGCAACTCAGCATTCTTTGTCCTCCAAACACGACGAGTTGAGTTTTTTACCAATAAGTAATATTTTGGTTTCATCTGACCATATGACATTCTCCCAATCCTCTTCTGGATCATCCAAATGCACTCTAGCAAACTTCAGACGGGCCTGGACATGTACTGGCTTAAGCAGGGGGACACGTCTTGCACTGCAGGATTTGAGTCCCCTGGCGGCGTAGTGTGTTACTGATGGTAGGCTTTGTTACTTTTTGGTCCCAGCTCTCTGCAGGTCATTCACTAGGCCCCCCGTGTGGTTCTGGGATTTTTGCTCACCGTTCTTGTGATAATTTTGACCCCACGGGGTGAGATCTTGCGTGGAGCCCCAGATCGAGGAGATTACTCAGTGGTCTTGTATGTCTTCCATTTCCCTAATAATTGCTCCCCACAGTTGATTTCCTTCAAACCAAGCTGCTTACCTATTGCAGAGATTCAGTCTTCCCCAGCCTGGTGCAGGTCTACAATTTTGTTTCTGGTGTCCTTTGACAGCTCTTTTGTCTTGGCCATAGTGGAGTTTGGAGTGTGACTGTTTGAGGTTGTGGACAGGTGTCTTTTATACTGATAACAAGTTCAAACAGGTGCCATTAATACAGGTAACGAGTGGAGGACAGAGGAGCCTCTAAAGAAGAAGTTACAGGTCTGTGAGAGCCAGAAATCTTGCTTGTTTGTAGGTGACCAAATACTTATTTTCCACCATAATTTGCAAATAAATTCATTAAAATCATACAATGTGATTTTCTGGATTTTTATTTCTCATTTTGTCTGTCGTAGTTGACGTGTACCTATGATGAAAATTACAGAGCCTCTCTCATCTTTTTAAGTGGGAGAACTTGCACAATTGGTGGCTGACTAAATACTTTTCCCCCACTGTACATACCCCACTACCTTGTCAGCGCAACAAACTGATTGGCTCAAACGCATTAAGAAATTCCACAAATTAACTTTTAAGAAGGTACACATTTACATTTTAAGTCATTTAGCAGACTGCTCTTATCCAGAGCGACCTTACAAATTGTGCATTCAACTTAGGATAGCCAGTGGGACAACCACTTTTTCAACAGAAGGAATTACTGTTATACTGTTATACTATTCCAGGTATTCCTTAAAGAGGTAGGGTTTCAAGTGTCTCGGAAGGTGGTCAGTGTCTCCGCTATCCCTGGGCACAGTCATGGGGGAGCTTGTTCCACCATTGGGGTGCCGGGATCAGCGAATTGCTCTGACTGGGCTGAGCGGAACTGTGCTTCCGTAGAGGTGGGCTAGCAGGCCAGAGGTGGATGAACGTAGTCCCTCGTTTGGAGTGTGAGGATCAGAGCCTGAAGGTAAGGAGGTGCCGTTCCCCTCACAGCTCCGTGGCAAGCGGGCACCATGGTTTTGTAGTAGATCAAGCTTCAACTGGAAGCCGGGTGGAGTGTGCGGAGGAGCGGGGGTGACATGAGAGAACTTGGGAAGGTTAAACACCAGATGGGCTGCAGCGTTCTGGATAAGTTGTAGGGGTTTAATGGCATAGGCAGGGAGCCCAGCCAACAGCGAGTTGCAGTAATCCAGACGGGAGATGACAAGTGCCTGGATTAGGACCTGTGCCGCTTTCTGTGTAAGGTAGGTCATACTCTGCGAATGTTGTAGAGAGCAAATGAACCTGCAGGATTGGGTCACCGCTTTGATGTTAGCGGAGAAACGACATTGGGTGTTGTCAGGGTCCGCCACAAGGTTCTTTGCACTCTGGGAGGAGGACACAATGGAGTTGTCAACCGTGATGGCGATAGATCATGGAGCGGGCAGTCCCTTCCCGAGAGGAAGAGCAGCTCCGTCTTGCCGAGGTTCAGCCTGAGGTGTGATCCGACATCCACACTGATATGTATGCCAGACATGCAGAGATGCGATCGCCACCTGGTTATCAGAAGGGGGAAAGGAGAACATTAATTGTGTGTCGTCTGCGTAGCAAAGATAGGAGAGACCATGTGAGGATATGACAGAGCCAAGTGACTTGGTGTATAGAGAGAATAGGAGAGAGCCTAGAACTGTCAGATAGGACGCAATCCAAGAGTGAGCAGCGCCGGAGATGCCCAACTCGGAGAGGGTAGGATCTGATGGTTCACAGTATCAAAGGCAGCAGATAGGTCTAGAAGGATAAGAACAGACGAGAGAGAATTAGCTTCTAGCAGTAAAGGGAGAGCCTCCGTGGACACAGAGAAGAGCAATCTCAGGTTGAATGACCAGTCTTGAAACATGACTGGTTTGGGATCAAGAAGGTCATTCTGAGAGAGATAGCAGGAGAGTTGTTTAGAGACGGCCACGCTCAAGAGTTTTGGAGAGAAAAGAAAGAAGGGATACTGGTCTGTAGTTGTTGACTTCGGAGGGATCGAGTGTAGGTTTTTTGAGGAGGGGTGCAACTCTCGCTCTCTTAAAGACGGAAGGGACATAGCCAACGGTCAAGGATGAGTTGATGAGCGAGGTGAGGTAAGGGATAAGGTCTCCGGAAATGGCCTGGAGAAGAGAGGAGGGGATAGGGTCAAGCGGGCAGGTTGTTGGGCGGCTGGCCGTCACAAGTCGCAACATTTCATCTGGAGAGAGAGGGGAGAAAGAAGTCAAAGCATAGCGTAGGGCAGTGTGAGCAGGGCCAGCGGTGTCATTTGACTTAATAAATGAGGATCAGATGTCGTCAACCTTCTTTTCAAAATGGTTGACGAAGTCATCCACAGAGAGGGAGGAGGGAGGGAGGGGGAGGTAGAGGAGGATTCAGCAGGGAGGAGAAGGTGGCAAAGAGCTTCCTAGGGTTAGAGGCAGAGGCTTGAAATTTAGAGTGGTAGAAAGTGGCTTTAGCAGCAGAAACAGAGGAAGAAAATGTAGAGAGGAGGGAGTGAAAAGATGACAGGTCCGCAGGAGTCTAGTTCCTCCATTTCCGCTCAGTTGCCTGGAGCCCTGTTCTGTGAGCTTGCAATGAGTGCGTCAAGCCACGGAGCAGGAGGGGGAGAACCGAGCCGGCCGGGAGGATAGGGACATAGAGAGTCAAAAGATGCAGAAAGGGAGGAGAGGAGGGTTGAGGAGACAGAATCAGGAGATCGGAGGAGAAGGATTTAGCAGAGGGAAGAGATGGGATAGGATGGAAGAGGAGAGAGAGAAGCGAGAGAGAGAGACGAGGGTTGCGACCGGCACATTGACCATCTGAGTAGGGGCAGAGTGAGTAGTGCTGGAGGAGAGCGAGAGAGAAAAGGATACAAAGTAGTGTTCGGAGACTTGGAGGAGTTGCAGTGAGATTAGTAGAAGAACAGCATCTAGTAAAGATGAGGTCGCGTATTGCCTGCCTTGTGAGTAGGGGTGACGGTGAGAGGGTGAGGTCAAAAAGAGGAAAGGAGTAGAAAGAAGGAGGCAGAGAGAAATTAGTCAAAGGCAGACGTAGGGAGGTTAAAGTCACCCGAGAACTGTGAGGGGGTTAACCATCCTCAAAAAAGGAACTTATCAAGGCATCAAGCTCATTGATGAACTCTCCAAGGGAACCTGGAGGGCGATAAATGATAAGGATGTTAAGCTTGAATGGGCTAGTGACTGTGGACAGCATGGAATTCAAATGAGGAGATAAACAGATGGGTCAGGGGAAAGAGAGAATGTCCACTTGGGAGAGATGAGGATTCTATGCCACGGCTGACCAGATGCTCTCGGGGTATGCGAGAACACATGTCAGACGAGGAAAGAGCAGTAGGAGTAGTCAGTGTTTTCTGTGGTAATCCATGTTTCCGTCAGCCCAAGAAGTCGAGGGACTGGAGGGTAGCAAAGGCGGAGATGAACTCTGCCTTGTTGGCCGCAGAACGGCAGTTCCAGAGGCTGCCGGAGACCTGGAAGCTCCACGTGGAGTCGTGGGCTCCAGGGACCACCAGATCAGAGTGGCAGCAGCCACGCGGTGTGAAGCGTTTGTATGGCCTGGTGCAGAGAGGAGAGAGAACAGGATAGACAGACACATAGTTGACAGGCTACAGAAAAGACTAAGCAATAATGCAACAGAGATCAGAATAAAATTAACTAAACATCTGGGGAAGCGAGAGAGCGGGGCCTCCTCACTTACCTTCTCACTGAAACACTCAAATATAACTCTCTCCCAACTTCCATAATTGTTGTAACTACTAGCGGTTCAATGTTTTCTAGGAATAGACTCTAACTTAGTTTATTCAGCTAGCTAACTTGGTACAGTATTCTTCCGTGAAAACCTCCCAGGCCACCGTATCCTATGACCTGCCATAGCTAACTAGCATGCTAGCATCCAATGACACAGGTTTAGCACCAATACTTTGTTACAACAAACTACCAATAGTGTGTTAGCACACTAAAACAGATCATTCGTGTCCGTGTCTAGTTCCTTTCATCACGCAGAAATAATTAACGTTGGCTAGCTAACAAAGTCAGTCATGCTAGCTACACAAGTGGACTACACATCTCGAATGTTCAGAAAGCTTTA
>NW_025537213.1:0-39489 GCF_020615455.1 Coregonus clupeaformis | reverse complement strand
TACAAAGAATTCAAAAAATAAAAATCTAATTTTGATAAACTCCCTTATCTACTGGGTGAAAAACCACAGTGTGCCATCACAGCTGCAAGATGTGTGACCTGTTGCCACAAGAAAAGGGCAACCAGTGAAGAACAAACACCATTGTAAATACAACCCATATTTATGTTGATTTATTTTCCCATTTGTACTTTAACTATTTGCACATTGTTACAACACTGTCACGATCGTCGAAAGGAGTGGACCAAGGCGCAGCGTGATATGAGTACATACTTTAATAGGTACTTTTCAACAATTAACAAAACAACACGTGAAGTCCTCGGTCAATAACACAAACCTACACGGAACAAGATCCCACGAATAACAAGTGCACACAAGGCTGCCTAAGTATGGTTCCCAATCAGAGACAACAAGCAACAGCTGATTCTCGTTGCCTCTGATTGAGAACCACCCCGGCCAACACAGAAACACATAACCTAGAACATACCATAGAAACACGAAACATAGACTCTACACAACGACACTAACACCCTGGCTCAACATACAAGAGTCCCCAGAGCCAGGGCGTGACAAACACTGTATATAGACATAATATGACATCTGTCTTTATTCTTTTGGAACTTCGGAGTGTAATGTTTACTGTTAATATTTATTGTTTATTTCACTTTAGTTTATTATCTACTTCACTTGCTTTGGCAATGTTAAGATATGTTTCCCATGCCAATAAAGCCCTTAAATTGAATTGAAATTGAGAGAGAGAGAGAGAGAGAGAGAGAGTTCATTGTGAAAGCTGGTCCCAGCATCAACCATTGTGTGAAGCAGAACTGGGGGTAAATTGAGGCACTTACCTCAGTGGGAGGAGAGACCCAATATTGATGGGACTGTTTCCCTCTTCCTCACACCTCAGAGAAAAGCACCCAGCTGGAGTCCTGAGGGGGAGGACAGGGTGAATAAGAGAATTGGAGTTGTTGTTTTAGTTTGAGCCAATATCTCCCCACGCAGGTCAAACTATTTCCTCTGCAGTTTAACATGTAGAGTTCTATGGTCATTTCAGTTGATGGGCCACAGACAGGTGTTTACTGACAGTAGATATTCATCCCAAATGGCACCCTATTCCCTATATAGTACACTACTTTAGACCAGAGCCCTATGACACCCTATTCCCTATATAGTGCACTACTTTAGACCAGAGCCCTATGACACCCTATTCCCTATATAGTGCACTACTTTAGACCAGAGCCCTATGACACCCTATTCCCTATATAGTGCACTACTTTAGACCAGAGCCCTATGACACCCTATTCCCTATATAGTGCACTACTTTAGACCAGAGTTCTATAAAGTGAATATGGTTCCATTTGGGACACAGCCTATACTCTTAGATAAAAGGATTCCAAAAGGGTTCTTCGGCTGTCCCCATCTGAGAATCCTTTTTGGTTCCAGGCAGAACTCTTTTGGGTTCCATGTAGAACCCTCTGTGGAACGGGTTCTACATGAAACCCCAAAAGGTTCTACCTGGAACCAGAAGGTTTCTACCTGGAACCAAAAATGGTTCTTCAAAGGGTTCTCATATGGGAATAGCCGAATAACCTTTATTGGTTCTAGATAGCACCTTATTTCTAGGAGTGTACTGCTAATGGCTCAGGTTTAATATCTTTCAAATTAGAACAAGCTCAGACCTTTTTATTCCAACAGCATTTATACTATATCCAACTCCAATAAACACTTTATTGAAGGTGTCGTCCCAGCCATTTCAAATACTAAATAGAAACTATTTGCAAAACGTGGACTTTTGGCCTTTTTACATTGAAACTATTTAAAAGTGAGGGAACTCGTTGGCTTGTCTAAATCCTGGTGAGGACCTGGGATGACATCTCTCTCTCTCTCTCTCTTTCTCTCTCTCTCGCTCTCTCTCTCTCTCTCTCTCTCTCTCTCTCTCTCTCTCTCTCTCTCTCTCTCTCAATTCAATTTAAGGGCTGTATTGGCATGGGAAACATATGATAACATTGCCAAAGCAAGTGAAGTCTCTCTCTCTCCCTCCCTCTCTCCCCCTCTCTACTGGACGATGACAGGATAAGTCTGGATGAGTCCCAGCTCTGTTCTAAACAAAACTGAGGGACTTAACCTTGTTAAACTGGACCTCATCCAATCTGGCTTAACGCCAGGGCCCTGAGCCCGTAAGACCGGAGGACCAGGCCAGAAACCTCCTGCTTGGCAAACAGCTTGCCCTGATTTGTCACTCTCCACCCCCTCCAACCTTCCACCTCTAAAAAAATGATTCCTGGATTATCTTCCATAAAATCCCTCCGCATTAATAAATACATCCAACGCTGACCCAGTCTTCGGCATGACACAACATGCAGGGTGGTTATAGTTCCAGTACTGTTATATCTTTACAGAGATGCTATGCTATGCTATACGATGCTATGCTATGCGATGCTATGCGATGCTATGCGATGCTATGCGATGCTATGCGATGCTATGCTATGCTATACGATGCTATGCTATGCGATGCTATGCGATGCTATGCGATGCTATGCGATGCTATGCTATGCTATGCCATGCGATGCTATGCTATGCGATGCTATGCTATGCTATGCTATGCCATGCGATGCGAAGCGATGCTATGCGATGCTATGCGATGCTATGCGATGCTATGCTATGCTATGCGATGCTATGCTATGCGATGCTATGCGATGCTATGCTATGCTATGCTATACTATAGACAGACTGAGTGGAAACAATATTATTATCATGTACCCCATTTAGCATACACTACCAGTCAAAAGTTTGGACACACCTACTCATTCCAGGGTTTTTCTTTATTTTTTACTATTTTTTACATTGTAGAATAATAGTGAAGACATCAAAACTATGAAATAACACATATGGAATCATGTAGTAACCAAAAAAGTGATAAACTAATCAAAATATAATTTAGATTTTAGATTCTTCAAAGTAGTCAAATTTGAGATTTTTGGTTCCAACTGCTGTGTCTTTGTGAGACGCAGAGTAGGTGAACGGATGATCTCCGCATGTGTAGTTCCCACCGTAAAATCAAATCAAATGTATTTGCCATATTGTCACGGATTCAGCCGGGGCTGCTCTTCCTCCTTGCTCGGGCAGGCTTCGGCGTTCGTCGTCACCGGAGTACTAGCTGCCACCGATCTATGTTTCTGTGTTCTACTTGTTTTGTCTTCATTGTACACACCTGGTTCCCATTATGTCTATGATTTGTTCCCTATTTAACCCTCTGGCTCCCACTGTGTTGGGAGTTTATGTTCATTTATATTTACGAGTAAAGTACGTTGTCTACTAGCTCTGGGTCCTGCGCCTGACTCCAGGACCGGAATTGAAGAACCCTGCCTTACAGTGAAATGCTTACTTAAGAGCCCTTAACCAACAATGCAGTTTAAAAAAAAAAAAGGGGGCAGTGCAAATAACAAAATACAACAAATAGAGGCTATATATACAGGGGGATACCGGTGCAGAGTCAATGTGCGGGGGCACCGGCTAGTTGAGGTAGTTGAAGTAATATGTACATGTGGGTAGAGTTAAAGTGCATAAATCATTAACAGAGTAGCAGCAGCGTAAAAAGATGGGGTGGGGGTAATGCAAATAGTCAGGGTAGCCATGATTAGCTGTTCAGGAGTCTTATGGCTTGGGGGTAGAAGCTGTTAAGAAGCCTTTTGGACCTAGACTTGGCGCTCTGGTACCGCTTGCCGTGCGGTAGCAGAGAGAACAGTCTATGACTAGGATGGCTGGAGACTTTGACAATTTTTAGGTCCTTCCTCTGACACCGCCTGGTATAGAGGTCCTGGATGGCAGGAAGCTTGGCCCCAGTGATGTACTGGGCAGTACGCACTACCCTCTGTAGTGCCTTGCGGTCGGAGGCCGAGCAGTTGCCATACCAGGCAGTGATGCAACCAGTCAGGATGCTTTCGATGGTGCAGCTGTATAACCTTTTGAGGATCTGAGGACCCATGCCAAATCTTTTCAGTCTCCTGAGGGGGAATAGGCTTTGTCGTGCCCTCTTCACGACTGTCTTGGTGTGTTTGGACCATGATAGTTTGTTGGTGATGTGGACACCAAGGAACTTGTTCCACTACAGCCCCGTCGATGAGAATGGGGGCGTGCTCAGTCCTCTTTTTTTTCCTGTAGTCCACAATCATCTCCTTTGTCTTGGTCACATTGAGGGAGAGGTTGTTATCCTGGCACCACACGGCCAGGTCGCTGACCTCCTCCCTATAGGCTGTCTCATCATTGTCGGTGATCAGGCCTACCACTGTTGTGTCGTCGGCAAACTTAATGATGGTGTTAGAGTCGTGTTAGGCCGCGCAGTTGTGGGTGAACAGGGAGTACAGGAGGGGACTGAGCACGCACCCCTGAGGGGCCCTTGTGTTGAGGATCAGCATGGCAGATGTGTTGTTACCTACCCTTACCACCTGGGGCGGCCCGTCAGGAAGTCCAGGATCAGTTGCAGAGGGAGGTGTTTAGTCCCAGGGTCCTGAGCTTAGTGATGAGCTTTGAGGGCACTATGGTGTTGAACGCTGAGCTGTAGTCAATTAGTAGCATTCTCACGTAGGTGTTCCTCTTGTCCAGGTGGGAAAGGGCAGTGTGGAGTGAAATAGAGATTTCATAATCTGTGGATCTGTTGGGACGGTATGCAAATTGGAGTGGGTCTAGGGTTTCTGGGATAATGGTGTTGATGTGAGCCATGACCAGCCTTTCAAAGCACTTCATGGCAACAGATGTGGGTGCTACGGGTCGGTAGTCATTTAGGCAGGTTATTTTAGAGTCCTTGGGCACGGGGACTATGGTGGTCTGCTTGAAACATGTTGGTATTACAGACTCAGTCAGGGACATGTTGAAAATGTCAGTGAAGACATTTGCCAGTTGGTCCGCACATGCTCGGAGTACACGTCCTGGTAATCCGTCTGGTCCTGCGGCCTTGTGAATGTTGACCTGCTTAAAAGTCTTACTCACATCGGCTACAGAGAGCGTGATCACATAGTCATCCGGAACATCTGATGCTCTCATGCACGCTTCAGTGTTGCTTGCCTCAAAGCGAGCATAGAAATGATTTAGCTCATCTGGTAGGCTCGTGTCACTGGGAAGCTCGCGGCTTTGCTTCCCTTTGTAGTCTGTAATAGTTTTCAAGCCCTGCCACATCCACAAGTGTTGGAGCCGGCGTAGTACGATTCGATCTTAGTCCTGTATTGACTCTTTGCCTGTTTGATGGTTCGTCGGAGGGCATAGCGGGATTTCTTATAAGCGTCCGGGTTAGAGTCCCGCTCCTTGAAAGCTGCAGCTCTACCCTTTAGCTCAGTGCAGATGTTGCCTGTAATCCATGGCTTCTGGTTGGGGTATGTACGTACGGTCACTGTGGGGACGACGTCATCGATGCACTTATTGATGAAGCCAGTGACTGATGTGGTGTACTCCTCAATACTATCGGACGAATCCCGGAACATGTTCCAGTCTGTGCTAGCAAAACAGTCCTGTAGCTTAGCATCTGCGTCATCTGACCACTTCCTTATTATCCGAGTCACTGGTGCTTCCTGCTTTAGTTTTTGCTTACAAGCAGGAATCAGGAGGATATAATTATGGTCAGATTTGTCAAATGGAGGGCGAGGGAGAGCTTTGTACGCGTCTCTGTGTGTGGAGTAAAGGTGGTCTAGAGTTTTTTCCCCCTGGTTGCACATTTAACATGCTGGTAGAAATTAGGTAGAACGGATTTAAGTTTCCCTGCATTAAAGTCCCCGGCCACTAGGAGCGCTGCCTCGGGATGAACGTTTTCCTGTTTACTTATGGCCTTATACAGCTCATTGAGTGCAATCTTAGTGCCAGCATCGGTTTGTGATGGCACTGGAGGAGGTGGTGTTGTGGTGTGGGGCTGCTTTGCTGGTGACACTGTCTATGAATTATTTAGAATTCAAGGCACACTTAACCAGCATGGCTACCACAGCATTCTGCAGCGATACTCCATCCCATCTGGTTTGCGCTTAGTGGGACTATCATTTGTTTTTCGACAATGACCCAACACACCTCCAGGCTGTGTATGGGCTATTTTACCAAGAAGGAAAGGGATAGAGTGCTGCATCAGATGACCTGGCCTCCACAATCCCCCGACCTCAACCCAATTGAGATTGTTTGGGATGAGTCAGACCGCAGAGTGAAGGAAAAGCAGCCAACAAGTGAAGCTGGTTGAGAGAATGCCAAGAGTGTGCAAAGCTGTCATCAAGGCAAAGGGTGGCTATTTGAAGAATCTCAAATATAAAATATATTTTGATTTGTTTAACACTTTTTTGGTTACTACATGATGTGTTATTTCATAGTTTTGATGTCTTCACTATTATTCTACAATGTAGAACATTTTAAAAATAAAGAAAAACCTTTGAATGAGTAGGTGTTCTAAAACCTTTGACCGGTAGTGGATATGTGAGAGAAAACATCATGATAATTGCCCCATAAAGCATCAGTTATTTTCCTGCTAAGTCTGGTCATGTAATGTGCCAATTGGTTGTTGAAGTGCCCGCTGCAGTGAGGCAGCCATTAGGTTTAGTACAGTACAGTACAGTGTGTACCAAGCTGCTCCAGACCTCTAGGGAGGGCTGTCAGACAGTATTAGAGGGGGAGAGGACTGATGGACACTCTCTCTCTCTCTCTGTCTCTCTGTCCTCTCTCTCTCTCTCTCTCTCTGTCTCTCTGTCCTCTCTCTCTCTCTCTCTCTCTCTCTCTCTCTCTCTCTCTGTCTCTCTGTCCTCTCTCTCTCTCTCTCTCTCTCTCTCTCTGTGTCTCTCTCTCTCTGTGTCTCTCTCTCTCTGTATCTCTCTCTCTCTCTCTCTGTCTCTCTCTCTCTCTCTCTCTGTCTCTCTCTGTCTCTCTGTCTCTGTCTCTGTCTCTCTCTGTCTCTGTCTCTGTCTCTGTCTCTGTCTCTGTCTCTGTCTCTGTCTCTGTCTCTCTCTCTCTCTCTCTCTCTCTCTCTCTCTCCCTCCCCCTCTCTCTTGCAGCACTTAAAGAATACCAATGATTGACAGGTTGAATCTGTAAGCATTGGCTGATTGCTCCACTACAGAGTATGAATAAAACATGGCAGCCGTGGAGGAGCGGAGCGCAGCAGCAATCTCCACCCACGACCCTGGTAGGTCAATAGTGTTGCAAGAAACTGGTTGAACACAAACACTGTGATGCTGAGAGCCTCTCTTCCGTAACGTTTGATCATGATGGTTTTGGATCAGCCAGGGTTTGTGTTTCTGTCTGAATTCTGTCAGATACACCTGATCACACCTGTCTCCTGTTGGTCCTGCTGTACCTAAAGCTGACAGAATGATCACACCTGTCTCCTGTTGGTCCTGCTGTACCTAAAGCTGACAGAATGATCACACCTGTCTCCTGTTGGTCCTGCTGTACCTAAAGCTGACAGAATGATCACACCTGTCTCCTGTTGGTACTGCTGTACCTAAAGCTGACAGAATGATCACACCTGTCTCCTGTTGGTCCTGCTGTACCTAAAGCTGACAGAATGATCACACCTGTCTCCTGTTGGTACTGCTGTACCTAAAGCTGACAGAATGATCAGTCCTGTCTCCTGTTGGTCCTGCTGTACCTAAAGCTGACAGAATGATCACACCTGTCTCCTGTTGGTCCTGCTGTACCTAAAGCTGACAGAATGATCACACCTGTCTCCTGTTGGTCCTGCTGTACCTAAAGCTGACAGAATGATCACACCTGTCTCCTGTTGGTACTGCTGTACCTAAAGCTGACAGAATGATCACGTATGAATCCAACGCAGACAAAGTCTAGAGAGAATCACATGCTCCCAGAAATGAAAGAGGAAACAGAATGATTCCTGACTGCATTGTGGTCACGTTAACATGATCACCTTTGAAGTCAAATATCCTCCAGTACTTGCACACCACCATTATTGAGGCATCTCTCTATTGAAGAAAGAAAGAATCCTGGTAAGAAGTGCCGTGTTTGGGAGACAGAAGTCTAAAGATGAAGCTCAGAGCTGATGGAGAATCAATGGTGCTCAGATCCGCAGGACCTCTTGGTCAACAACAGAGCCGATGTAGAACCAACGGTGCTCAGATCCGCAGGACCTCTTGGTCAACAACAGAGCTGATGTAGAACCAACGGTGCTCAGATCCGCAGGACCTCTTGGTCAACAACAGAGCTGATGTAGAACCAATGGTGCTCAGATCCGCAGGACCTCTTGGTCAACAACAGAGAACATTTCTCAGCAGTGGCTAAACACAACAGAATGCAGTCATCAGCCTTCTGATTCCCTACTGCACAGGACACTGCTTTGACCAGGGCTCATGGGTTCTGGTCTAAAGCAATGCACTGTATAGGGAATACGGTGCCTCGGGAAGCATCCTCTGTCTCATGGATTATATAGGGAATAAGGTGCCTCGGGAAGCATCCTCTGTCTCATGGATTATATAGGGAATACGGTGCCTCGGGAAGCATCCTCTGTCTCATGGATTATATAGGGAATAAGGTGCCTCGGGAAGCATCCTCTGTCTCATGGATTATATAGGGAATAAGGTGCCTCGGGAAGCATCCTCTGTCTCATGGATTATCAAAGGAAAAGTGTTGCTGTGTACATTTGTTTATCAACTTTTCTACCGTTTCAATGAGTCTCCGAGTGATTCAGAATGAGTCTCCGAGTGATTCAGAATGAGTCTCCGAGTGATTCAGGCTGCTTACGTTGATATCATGCCTATCTGAGTGATTCAGGCTGCTTACGTTGATATCATGCCTATCTGAGTGATTCAGAGAGCCCGTTGACTCTCATGCCTATCTGAGTGATTCAGAGAGCCCGTTGACTCTCATGCCTATCTGAGTGATTCAGAGAGCCCGTTGACCCTCATGCCTATCTGAGTGATTCAGAGAGCCCGTTGACCCTCATGCCTATCTGAGTGATTCAGAGAGCCCGTTGACTCTCATGCCTATCTGAGTGATTCAGAGAGCCCGTTGACTCTCATGCCTATCTGAGTGATTCAGAGAGCCCGTTGACCCTCATGCCTATCTGAGTGATTCAGAGAGCCCGTTGACTCTCATGCCTATCTGAGTGATTCAGAGAGCCCGTTGACTCTCATGCCTATCTGAGTGATTCAGAGAGCCCGTTGACCCTCATGCCTATCTGAGTGATTCAGAGAGCCCGTTGACTCTCATGCCTATCTGAGTGATTCAGAGAGCCCGTTGACTCTCATGCCTATCTGAGTGATTCAGAGAGCCCGTTGACTCTCATGCCTATCTGAGTGATTCAGAGTGAGTCTCTGAGTGATTCAGAGAGCCCGTTGACTCTCAGGTCTATCTGAGTGATTCAGAGAGCCCGTTGACTCTCATGCCTATCTGAGTGATTCAGAGAGCCCGTTGACTCTCATGCCTATCTGAGTGATTCAGAGAGCCCGTTGACTCTCAGGTCTATCTGAGTGATTCAGAGAGCCCGTTGACTCTCATGCCTATCTGAGTGATTCAGAGAGCCCGTTGACTCTCAGGTCTATCTGAGTGATTCAGAGAGCCCATTGACTCTCATGCCTATCTGAGTGATTCAGAGAGCCCGTTGACTCTCATGCCTATCTGAGTGATTCAGAGTGAGTCTCTGAGTGATTCAGAGAGCCCGTTGACTCTCAGGTCTATCTGAGTGATTCAGAGAGCCCGTTGACTCTCATGCCTATCTGAGTGATTCAGAGAGCCCGTTGACTCTCATGCCTATCTGAGTGATTCAGAGAGCCCATTGACTCTCAGGTCTATCTGAGTGATTCAGAGAGCCCGTTGACTCTCATGCCTATCTGAGTGATTCAGAGAGCCCGTTGACTCTCAGGTCTATCTGAGTGATTCAGAGAGCCCGTTGACTCTCATTCCTATCTGAGTGATTCAGAGAGCCCGTTGACTCTCAGGTCTATCTTGCTCTGTGTTGACGTTTAGTTCTGTGTGGGAGGGAGGGAATAGATTATCACCACAAACTCAAATAAATACAAATGTTTTTGTCTGCTGTGAAAACAACTGTTTAAATATCTCTATTTAATCCTCTTAAACAACAGCAGACACAAACAAACATCCAACAACATTTACATTTTACATTTTCGTCATTTAGCAGACGCTCTTATCCAGAGCCACTTACAGATTGGTGCATTCACCTTATAGCCAGTGGGACAACTACTTTACCATTTTTATTTGTATTTTTTTTGGGGGGTGGAGTAAGGGGGGGTAGAAGGATTACTTTATCCTATCCCAAGTATTCCTTAAAGAGGTGGGGTTTCAAGTGTCTCCGGAAGGTGGTGAGTGACTCCGCTGTCCTGGCGTCGTGAGGGAGCTTGTTCCACCATTGGGGTGCCAGAGCAGCGAATAGCTTTGACTGGGCTGAGCGGAAACTGTGCTTCCGCAGAGGTAGGGGGGCCAGCAGGCCAGAGGTGGATGAACGTAGTGCCCTCGTTTGGGTGTAGGGACTGATCAGAGCCTGAAGGTACGGAGGTGCCGTTCCCCTCACAGCTCCGTAGGCAAGCACCATGGTCTTGTAGCAGATGCGAGCTTCAACTGGAAGCCAGTGGAGTGTGCGGAGGAGCGGGGTGACATGAGAGAACTTGGGAAGGTTGAACACCAGACGGGCACAGCGTTCTGGATGAGTTGTAAGGTTTAATGGCACAGGCAGGGAGCCCAGCCAACAGCGAGTTGCAGTAATCCAGACGGGAGATGACAAGTGCCTGGATTAGGACCTGTGCCGCTTCCTGTGTAAGGCAGGGTCGTACTCTCCGAATGTTGTAGAGCATGAACCTACAGGATCGAGTCACCGCCTTGATGTTAGCGGAGAACGACAGGGTGTTGTCCAGGGTCACGCCAAGGCTCTTTGCACTCTGGGAGGAGGACACAACGGAGTTGTCAACCGTGATGGCGAGATCATGGAACGGGCAGTCCTTCCCCGGGAGGAAGAGCAGCTCCGTCTTGCCGAGGTTCAGCTTGAGGTGGTGATCCGTCATCCACACTGATATGTCTGCCAGACATGCAGAGATGCGATTCGCCACCTGGTTATTAGAAGAAGGAAAGGAGAAGATTAATTGTGTGTCGTCTGCGTAGCAATGATATGAGAGGCCATGTGAGGATATGACAGAGCCAAGTGACTTGGTGTATAGAGAGAATAGGAGAGGGCCTAGAACTGAGCCCTGGGGGACACCAGTAGTGAGAGCACGTGGTGCGGAGACAGCTTCTCGCCACGCCACTTGGTAGGAGCGACCGGTCAGGTAGGACGCAATCCAGGAGTGAGCCGCGCCGGAGATGCCCAGCTCGGAGAGGGTGGAGAGGAGGATCTGATGGTTCACAGTATCAAAGGCAGCAGACAGGTCTAGAAGGACACGAGCAGAGGAGAGAGAGTTAGCTTTAGCAGTGCGGAGAGCCTCCGTGACACAGAGAAGAGCAGTCTCAGTTGAATGACCAGTCTTGAAACCTGACTGGTTTGGATCAAGAAGGTAATTCTGAGAGAGATAGCAGTAGAGTTGGCTAAAGACGGCACGCTCAAGAGTTTTGGAGAGAAAAGAAAGAAGGGAAACTGTAGTTGTTGACATCGGAGGGATCGAGTGTAGGTTTTTTGAGAAGGGGTGCAACTCTCGCTCTCTTGAAGACGGAAGGGACATGGCCAGCGGTCAAGGATGAGTTGATGAGCTCAAGACCCAATACATTCATCTAGCCTTGCACTAAATACTGATGTGAGATAATGGTTAGTGTTCCAATTGGAGGCTGCAAGATGGTTCCATTACAGGAGGGTTCCATTACTAGAGGGTTCCATTACTAGAGGGTTCCATTACTAGAGGGTTCCATTACTAGAGGGTTCCATTACTAGAGGGTTCCATTACTAGAGGGTTCCATTACTAGAGGGTTCCATTACTAGAGGGTTCCATTACAAGAGGGTTCCATTACTAGAGGGTTCCATTACTAGAGGGTTCCATTACTAGAGGGTTCCATTACTAGAGTGTTCCATTACAAGAGGGTTCCATTACTAGAGTGTTCCATTACAAGAGGGTTCCATTACAAGAGGGTTCCATTACAAGAGGGTTCCATTACTAGAGGGTTCCATTACTAGAGTGTTCCATTACAAGAGGGTTCCATTACTAGAGGGTTCCATTACTAGAGTGTTCCATTACAAGAGGGTTCCATTACAAGAGGGTTCCATTAGAGGAGGGTTCGATTACTAGAGGGTTCCATTACAAGAGGGTTCCATTACTAGAGGATTCCATTACTAGAGGGTTCCATTACTAGAGGGTTCCATTACAAGAGGGTTCCATTACAGGAGGGTTCCATTACTAGAGGGTTCCATTACTAGAGGGTTCCATTACTAGAGGGTTCCATTACTAGAGGGTTCCATTACTAGAGGGTTCCATTACTAGAGGGTTCCATTACAAGAGGGTTCCATTACTAGAGGGTTCCATTACTAGAGGGTTCCATTACAAGAGGGTTCCATTACAAGAGGGTTCCATTACAAGAGGGTTCCATTACAAGAGGGTTCCATTACTAGAGGGTTCCATTACAGGAGGGTTTCCTGGTCAGTAGTAGTGGACTATGGGGAATAAATAGGGTGACATTTGGGACACTACCTCAGTGCTATCTGCATCTCTGTAGAACTGTAGAGCTTATCAACCCATTTGGATGGAAAGCCCTCAGCATCGCTGTAGAACTGTAGCGCTTATCAACCCATTTGGATGGAAAGCCCTCAGCATCGCTGTAGAACTGTAGAGCTTATCAAGCCAATTAGATGGAAAGCCCTCAGCATCGCTGTAGAACTGTAGAGCTTATCAACCCATTTGGATGGAAAGCCCTCAGCATCGCTGTAGAACTGTAGAGCTTATCAAGCCAATTAGATGGAAAGCCCTCAGCATCGCTGTAGAACTGTAGAGCTTATCAACCCATTTGGATGGAAAGCCCTCAGCATCGCTCACACAGGTAATCAGTATTCCAGTGACAGCTTTTCTCTTGAGGTTGTTAGAATAGATAAATACATGCACAGGACTGGCAGAATGCAGAACACAGCCTGACTGAGTCACTGACGACATCAGCATTCTCTCAGGTCAGACACAGCTGTGGACCTTCCTCATCGCTGTCTGCGTCTCAATTATATACACTGCTCAAAAAAATAAAGGGAACACTAAAATAACACATCCTATATCTGAATGAATGAAATAATCTTATTAAATACTTTTTTCTTTACATAGTTGAATGTGCTGACAACAAAATCACACAAAAATTATTAATGGAAATCAAATGTATCAACCCATGGAGGTCTGGATTTGGAGTCACCATCAAAATTAAAGTGGAAAACCACACTACAGGCTGATCCAACTTTGATGTAATGTCCTTAAAACAAGTCAAAATGAGGCTCAGTAGTGTGTGTGGCCTCCACGTGCCTGTATGACCTCCCTACAACGCCTGGGCATGCTCCTGATGAGGTGGCGGATGGTCTCCTGAGGGATCTCCTCCCAGACCTGGACTAAAGCATCCGCCAACTCCTGGACAGTCTGTGGTGCAACGTGGCGTTGGTGGATGGAGCGAGACATGATGTCCCAGATGTGCTCAATTGGATTCAGGTCTGGGGAACGGGTGGGCCAGTCCATAGCATCAAATGCCTTCCTCTTGCAGGAACTGCTGACACACTCCAGCCACATGAGGTCTAGCATTGTCTTGCATTAGGAGGAACCCAGGGCCAACCGCACCAGCATATGGTCTCACAAGGGGTCTGAGGATCTCATCTCGGTACCTAATGGCAGTCAGGCTACCTCTGGCGAGCACATGGAGGGCTGTGCGGCCCCCCAAAGAAATGCCACCCCACACCAAGACTGACCCACCGCCAAACCAGTCATGCTGGAGGATGTTGCAGGCAGCAGAACGTTCTCCACGGCGTCTCCAGACTCTGTCACATCTGTCACGTGCTCAGTATGAACCTGCTTTCATCTGTGAAGACCACAGGGCGCCAGTGGCGAATTTGCCAATCTTGGTGTTCTCTGGCAAATGCCAAACGTCCTGCACGGTGTTGGGCTGTAAGCACAACCCCCACCTGTGGACGTCGGGCCCTCATGCCACCCTCATGGAGTCTGTTTCTGACTGTCTGAGCAGACACATGCACATTTGTGGCCTGCTGGAGGTCATTTTGCAGGGCTCTGGCAGTGCTCCTCCTGCTCCTCCTTGCACAAAGGCAGAGGTAGCAGTCCTGCTGCTGGGTTGTTGCCCTCCTACGGCCTCCTCCACGTCTCCTGATGTACTGGCCTGTCTCCTGGTAGCACCTCCATGCTCTGGACACAACGCTGACAGACACAGCAAACCTTCTTGCCACAGCTCGCATTGATGTGCCATCCTGGATGAGCTGCACTACCTGAGCCACTTGTGTGGGTTGTAGACTCCGTCTCATGCTACCACTAGAGTGAAAGCACCGCCAGCATTCAAAAGTGACCAAAACATCAGCCAGGAAGCATAGGAACTGAGCAGTGGTCTGTGGTCACCACCTGCAAAACCTGTCCTTTATTGGGGGTGTCTTGCTAATTGCCTATAATTTCCACCTGTTGTCTATTCCATTTGCACAACAGCATGTGAAATTTATTGTCAATCAGTGTTGCTTCCTAAGTGGACAGTTTGATTTCACAGAAGTGTGATTGACTTGGAGTTACATTGTGTTGTTTAAGTGTTCCCTTTATTTTTTTGAGCAGTGTACATTATTATATATAATATATAATATCTGGATCCCCATTAGTTCCTGCCAAGGCAGCAGCTACTCTTCCTGGGGTTTATTATGGATCCCCATTAGTTCCTGCCAAGGCAGCAGCTACTCTTCCTGGGGTTTATTAAGGATCCCCATTAGGTCCTGCCAAGGCAGCAGCTACTCTTCCTGGGGTTTATTATGGATCCCCATTAGTTCCTGCCAAGGCAGCAGCTACTCTTCCTGGGGTTTATTATGGATCCCCATTAGTTCCTGCCAAGGCAGCAGCTACTCTTCCTGGGGTTTATTATGGATCCCCATTAGTTCCTGTCAAGGCAGCAGCTACTCTTCCTGGGGTTTATTATGGATCCCCATTAGTTCCTGCCAAGGCAGCAGCTACTCTTCCTGGGGTTTATTATGGATCCCCATTAGTTCCTGTCAAGGCAGCAGCTACTCTTCCTGGGGTTTATTATGGATCCCCATTAGTTCCTGCCAAGGCAGCAGCTACTCTTCCTGGGGTTTATTATGGATCCCCATTAGTTCCTGCCAAGGCAGCAGCTACTCTTCCTGGGGTTTATTATGGATCCCCATTAGTTCCTGCCAAGGCAGCAGCTACTCTTCCTGGGGTTTATTATGGATCCCCATTAGTTCCTGCCAAAGCAGCAGCTACTCTTCCTGGGGTTTATTATGGATCCCCATTAGTTCCTGCCAAGGCAGCAGCTACTCTTCCTGGGGTTTATTATGGATCCCCATTAGTTCCTGCCAAGGCAGCAGCTACTCTTCCTGGGGTTTATTATGGATCCCCATTAGTTCCTGCCAAGGCAGCAGCTACTCTTCCTGGGGTTTATTATGGATCCCCATTAGTTCCTGCCAAGGCAGCAGCTACTCTTCTTGGGGTTTATTATGGATCCCCATTAGTTCCTGCCAAGGCAGCAGCTACTCTTCCTGGGGTTTATTATGGATCCCCATTAGTTCCTGCCAAGGCAGCAGCTACTCTTCCTGGGGTTTATTATGGATCCCCATTAGTTCCTGCCAAGGCAGCAGCTACTCTTCTTGGGGTTTATTATGGATCCCCATTAGTTCCTGCCAAGGCAGCAGCTACTCTTCTTGGGGTCCACAAAAAAACACAAAACATGACATGTAACAAAACACTGATACACTGATAGACAGGACAGTCACACACATTTAAAATACAACCATAAACAAACAATACAACTAACAAATGATGTGTGTGAGAGTGTGTCTGTGTGTGTGAGAGTGTGGGTGTGTGTGTTTGTGTGTGTCTGTGTGTTTGTGTGTGTTAATGTGTGTGTGTGTGTGTGTTTGTGTGTGTTAATGTGTGTGTTAATGTGTGTGTTTGTGTGTGTCTGTGTGTTTGTGTGTGTTAATGTGTGTGTTAATGTGTGTGTCTGTGTGTTTGTGTGTGTTAATGTGTGTGTTAATGTGTGTGTCTGTGTGTGTGTGTGTGTTAGTGTGTGTCTGTGTGTGTGTTAGTGTGTCTGTGTGTATTAGTGTGTCTGTGCGTGTTAGTGTGTGTCTGTGTGTGTGTTAGTGTGTCTGTGTGTATTAGTGTGTCTGTGTGTGTTAGTGTGTGTCTGTGTGTGTGTGTGTGTGTGTGTGTGTGTGTCCCCTCACAGTCCCCTCCGTTCCATGAGTTGTTGTTTAATCAGTTTTTTAAAGCTAATTTTGCTGTTAGCTTCAGTAATAGGAGATGGAAGGGAGTTCCATGTGATCATGGCTCTGTATAAAACTGTGCATTGCCATGAATTTGTTTTGGACTAGGGGACTGTGAAGAGACCCCTTGTGGCATGTCTTTTTGGGTATATGGGTGTCTGAGCTGAATGTTATTATATTATACAGTAATGTGTCTCATAAAAACCAGAAGAGCAGCAGTTAATCTCTGGTCAACCCTCAACCAGGAAAGACTGGCATGCATGTTGTTGATGTTAGTTCTGTGTGTGCAGTTAAGGGCAGGGCGTGCTGCTCTGGTTTGAGCCAGCTGCAGCTTTGCTAGGTCTTTCTTTGCTGCACCTGACCATATTACCGGACAGTAATCAAGACGGGACACGACCAGAGCCTGAACAACTGGTACAGTTTCACGGCTCAGGCTAAGACCCTGATGCAGACACAGGAGGCGAATAGTACTAGTCTCAGTTTCACGGCTCAGGCTAAGACCCTGATGCAGACACAGGAGGCGAATAGTACTAGTCTCAGTTTCACGGCTCAGGCTGAGACCCTGATGCAGACACAGGAGGCGAATAGTACTAGTCTCAGTTTCACGGCTCAGGCTAAGACCCTGATGCAGACACAGGAGGCGAATAGTACTAGTCTCAGTTTCACGGCTCAGGCTAAGACCCTGATGCAGACACAGGAGGCGAATAGTACTAGTCTCAGTTTCACGGCTCAGGCTAAGACCCTGATGCAGACACAGGAGGCGAATAGTACTAGTCTCAGTTTCACGGCTCAGGCTAAGACCCTGATGCAGACACAGGAGGCGAATAGTACTAGTCTCAGTTTCACGGCTCAGGCTAAGACCCTGATGCAGACACAGGAGGCGAATAGTACTAGTCTCAGTTTCACGGCTCAGGCTAAGACCCTGATGCAGACACAGGAGGCGAATAGTACTAGTCTCAGTTTCACGGCTCAGACTAAGACCCTGATGCAGACACAGGAGGCGAATAGTACTAGTCTCAGGTTCACGGCTCAGGCTAAGACCCTGATGCAGACACAGGAGGCGAATAGTACTAGTCTCAGTTTCACGGCTCAGGCTAAGACCCTGATGCAGACACAGGAGGCGAATAGTACTAGTCTCAGTTTCACGGCTCAGGCTAAGACCCTGATGCAGACACAGGAGGCGAATAGTACTAGTCTCAGTTTCACGGCTCAGGCTAAGACCCTGATGCAGACACAGGAGGCGAATAGTACTAGTCTCAGTTTCACGGCTCAGGCTAAGACCCTGATGCAGACACAGGAGGCGAATAGTACTAGTCTCAGTTTCACGGCTCAGGCTAAGACCCTGATGCAGACACAGGAGGCGAATAGTACTAGTCTCAGTTTCACGGCTCAGGCTAAGACCCTGATGCAGACACAGGAGGTGAATAGTACTAGTCTCAGTTTCACGGCTCAGGCTAAAACCCTGATGCAGACACAGGAGGCGAATAGTACTAGTCTCAGTTTCACGGCTCAGGCTGAGACCCTGATGCAGACACAGGAGGCGAATAGTACTAGTTTCAGTTTCAAGGCTCAGGCTAAGACCCTGATGCAGACACAGGAGGCGAATAGTACTAGTCTCAGTTTCACGGCTCAGGCTAAGACCCTGATGCAGACACAGGAGGCGAATAGTACTAGTCTCAGTTTCACGGCTCAGGCTAAGACCCTGATGCAGACACAGGAGGCGAATAGTACTAGTCTCAGTTTCACGGCTCAGGCTGAGACCCTGATGCAGACACAGGAGGCGAATAGTACTAGTCTCAGTTTCACGGCTCAGGCTAAGACCCTGATGCAGACACATGAGGTGAATAGTACTAGTCTCAGTTTCACGGCTCAGGCTAAGACCCTGATGCAGACACAGGAGGCGAATAGTACTAGTCTCAGTTTCACGGCTCAGGCTAAGACCCTGATGCAGACACAGGAGGCGAATAGTACTAGTCTCAGTTTCACGGCTCAGGCTGAGACCCTGATGCAGACACAGGAGGCGAATAGTACTAGTCTCAGTTTCACGGCTCAGGCTAAGACCCTGATGCAGACACAGGAGGCGAATAGTACTAGTCTCAGTTTCAAGGCTCAGGCTAAGACCCTGATGCAGACACAGGAGGCGAATAGTACTAGTCTCAGTTTCACGGCTCAGGCTAAGACCCTGATGCAGACACAGGAGGCGAATAGTACTAGTCTCAGTTTCACGGCTCAGGCTGAGACCCTGATGCAGACACAGGAGGCGAATAGTACTAGTCTCAGTTTCACGGCTCAGGCTAAGACCCTGATGCAGACACAGGAGGCGAATAGTACTAGTCTCAGTTTCACGGCTCAGGCTAAGACCCTGATGCAGACACAGGAGGCGAATAGTACTAGTCTCAGTTTCACGGCTCAGGCTAAGACCCTGATGCAGACACAGGAGGCAAATAGTACTAGTCTCAGTTTCACGGCTCAGGCTAAGACCCTGATACAGACACAGGAGGCGAATAGTACTAGTCTCAGTTTCACGGCTCAGGCTAAGACCCTGATGCAGACACAGGAGGCGAATAGTACTAGTCTCAGTTTCACGGCTCAGGCTAAGACCCTGATGCAGACACAGGAGGCGAATAGTACTAGTCTCAGTTTCACGGCTCAGGCTAAGACCCTGATGCAGACACAGGAGGCGAATAGTACTAGTCTCAGTTTCACGGCTCAGGCTAAGACCCTGATGCAGACACAGGAGGCGAATAGTACTAGTCTCAGTTTCACGGCTCAGGCTAAGACCCTGATGCAGACACAGGAGGCGAATAGTACTAGTCTCAGTTTCACGGCTCAGGCTAAGACCCTGATGCAGACACAGGAGGCGAATAGTACTAGTCTCAGTTTCACGGCTCAGGCTGAGACCCTGATGCAGACACAGGAGGCGAATAGTACTAGTCTCAGTTTCACGGCTCAGGCTAAGACCCTGATGCAGACACATGAGGCGAATAGTACTAGTCTCAGTTTCACGGCTCAGGCTAAGACCCTGATGCAGACACAGGAGGCGAATAGTACTAGTCTCAGTTTCACGGCTCAGGCTAAGACCCTGATGCAGACACAGGAGGCGAATAGTACTAGTCTCAGTTTCACGGCTCAGGCTAAGACCCTGATGCAGACACAGGAGGCGAATAGTACTAGTCTCAGTTTCACGGCTCAGGCTAAGACCCTGATGCAGACACAGGAGGCGAATAGTACTAGTCTCAGTTTCACGGCTCAGGCTAAGACCCTGATGCAGACACAGGAGGCGAATAGTACTAGTCTCAGTTTCACGGCTCAGGCTAAGACCCTGATGCAGACACAGGAGGCGAATAGTACTAGTCTCAGTTTCACGGCTCAGGCTAAGACCCTGATGCAGACACAGGAGGCGAATAGTACTAGTCTCAGTTTCACGGCTCAGGCTAAGACCCTGATGCAGACACAGGAGGCAAATAGTACTAGTCTCAGTTTCACGGCTCAGGCTGAGACCCTGATGCAGACACAGGAGGCGAATAGTACTAGTCTCAGTTTCACGGCTCAGGCTGAGACCCTGATGCAGACACAGGAGGCGAATAGTACTAGTCTCAGTTTCACGGCTCAGGCTAAGACCCTGATGCAGACACAGGAGGCGAATAGTACTAGTCTCAGTTTCACGGCTCAGGCTAAGACCCTGATGCAGACACAGGAGGCGAATAGTACTAGTCTCAGTTTCACGGCTCAGGCTAAGACCCTGATGCAGACACAGGAGGCGAATAGTACTAGTCTCAGTTTCACGGCTCAGGCTAAGACCCTGATGCAGACACAGGAGGCGAATAGTACTAGTCTCAGTTTCACGGCTCAGGCTGAGACCCTGATGCAGACACAGGAGGCGAATAGTACTAGTCTCAGTTTCACGGCTCAGGCTAAGACCCTGATGCAGACACAGGAGGCGAATAGTACTAGTCTCAGTTTCACGGCTCAGGCTAAGACCCTGATGCAGACACAGGAGGCGAATAGTACTAGTCTCAGTTTCACGGCTCAGGCTAAGACCCTGATGCAGACACAGGAGGCGAATAGTACTAGTCTCAGTTTCACGGCTCAGGCTAAGACCCTGATGCAGACACAGGAGGCGAATAGTACTAGTCTCAGTTTCACGGCTCAGGCTAAGACCCTGATGCAGACACAGGAGGCGAATAGTACTAGTCTCAGTTTCACGGCTCAGGCTAAGACCCTGATGCAGACACAGGAGGCGAATAGTACTAGTCTCAGTTTCACGGCTCAGGCTAAGACCCTGATGCAGACACAGGAGGCGAATAGTACTAGTCTCAGTTTCACGGCTCAGGCTAAGACCCTGATGCAGACACAGGAGGCGAATAGTACTAGTCTCAGTTTCACGGCTCAGGCTAAGACCCTGATGCAGACACAGGAGGCGAATAGTACTAGTCTCAGTTTCACGGCTCAGGCTGAGACCCTGATGCAGACACAGGAGGCGAATAGTACTAGTCTCAGTTTCAAGGCTCAGGCTAAGACCCTGATGCAGACACAGGAGGCGAATAGTACTAGTCTCAGTTTCACGGCTCAGGCTAAGACCCTGATGCAGACACAGGAGGCGAATAGTACTAGTCTCAGTTTCACGGCTCAGGCTAAGACCCTGATGCAGACACATGAGGCGAATAGTACTAGTCTCAGTTTCACGGCTCAGGCTAAGACCCTGATGCAGACACAGGAGGCGAATAGTACTAGTCTCAGTTTCACGGCTCAGGCTAAGACCCTGATGCAGACACAGGAGGTGAATAGTACTAGTCTCAGTTTCACGGCTCAGGCTAAGACCCTGATGTAGACACAGGAGGCGAATAGTACTAGTCTCAGTTTCACGGCTCAGGCTGAGACCCTGATGCAGACACAGGAGGCGAATAGTACTAGTCTCAGTTTCACGGCTCAGGCTGAGACCCTGATGCAGACACAGGAGGCGAATAGTACTAGTCTCAGTTTCACGGCTCAGGCTGAGACCCTGATGCAGACACAGGAGGCGAATAGTACTAGTCTCAGTTTCACGGCTCAGGCTGAGACCCTGATGCAGACACAGGAGGCGAATAGTACTAGTCTCAGTTTCACGGCTCAGGCTGAGACCCTGATGCAGACACAGGAGGCGAATAGTACTAGTCTCAGTTTCACGGCTCAGGCTAAGACCCTGATGCAGACACAGGGAGGCGAATAGTACTAGTCTCAGTTTCACGGCTCAGGCTGAGACCCTGATGCAGACACAGGAGGCGAATAGTACTAGTCTCAGTTTCACGGCTCAGGCTGAGACCCTGATGCAGACACAGGAGGCGAATAGTACTAGTCTCAGTTTCACGGCTCAGGCTGAGACCCTGATGCAGACACAGGAGGCGAATATTACTAGTCTCAGTTTCACGGCTCAGGCTAAGACCCTGATGCAGACACAGGAGGCGAATAGTACTAGTCTCAGTTTCACGGCTCAGGCTAAGACCCTGATGCAGACACAGGAGGCGAATAGTACTAGTCTCACTTTCACGGCTCAGGCTAAGACCCTGATGCAGACACAGGAGGCGAATAGTACTAGTCTCAAGGGGCAGGCAATCGGTAGGTCAAGGCAGGCAAAGAGTCGTCATCCAAATCAGAGTCAGGCAGGTACAGGACGGCAGGCAGTCGGTAGGTCAAGGCAGGCAAAGAGTCGTCATCCAAATCAGAGTCAGGCAGGATCAGGACGGCAGGCAGGATCAGGGTCAGGACAGGCAGGATCAGGGTCAGGACAGGCAGGATCAGGGTCAGGACAGGCAGAGATTCATCAACCAGGTCAGAGTCAGGCAGGTGCAGGACGGCAGGCAGGATCAGGGTCAGGACAGGCAGGATCAGGGTCAGGACAGGCAGGATCAGGGTCAGGACAGGCAGAGGTTCATCAACCAGGTCAGAGTCAGGCAGGTGCAGGATGGCAGGCAGGATCAGGGTCAGGACAGGCAGGATCAGGGTCAGGACAGGCAGGATCAGGGTCAGGACAGGCAGGATCAGGGTCAGGACAGGCAGAGGTTCATCAACCAGGTCAGAGTCAGGCAGGTGCAGGATGGCAGGCAGGTGCAGGACGGCAGGCAGGATCAGGGTCAGGACAGGCAGAAAGTTCAGACACTAGGAAGACTAGAAAAATCAAAAACTAGAGCACAGGAAACACGCGAACACGCTGGTAGGACTTGACGGGACAAGACGAACTGGCAACAGACAAACAGAAAAACAGGAGACAAAGGGGCTGTGAGACAGGGGTTTAATTCTAGATACATGGAAAGTGGGATGTATACGGAGGGTGCGGGGCAACAGAAGGCGAACAGCAAGGGGCTAACGACCTTAGAGATGGGGAAAGGTCCGATAAAACGGGGGGAAAGTTTGCGGGACTCCACCCGTAGGGGCAGATCCCGAGTGGAAAGCCATACCCTCTACCCAAGACGGTAGCGGGGAGCAGGGGTCCGGTGGTGATCCAGCCTGTCGTCGATACCCTGAGGTTGTCTTGAGAAGAGCGGCCCGGGCTCTCTTCCAGGTACGGCGACAGCGACGGACGAACATCTGGGCAGAAGGTATGCTGACCTCCTCCTCTTGCTCCGGGAAGAGTGGGGGCTGATATCCCAGGGAACACTGGGAAGGCGAGAGACCAGTAATAGAACAGGGAAGGGTGTTGCGGTAGTATTCCACCCACACGAGTTGCTGGCTCCAGGTGGTGCGATTGGTGGAGACGAGGCAACAAAGAGTCATCTCCAGGTCCTGATTGGCTCGCTCCGACTGGCCGTTAGACTGGGGATGGAAACCAGAGGACAATCTCTCTCTCTCTCCCTCCTCAGACTCTCTCTCTCCCCCTCAGCCTCTCTCTCTCTCCCCCTGTCTCTCTCTCTCCCCCTCAGTCTCTCTCTCTCCCCCTCAGTCTCTCTCTCCCCCTCAGCCTCTCTCTATCTCCCCCTCAGCCTCTCTCTCTCCCCCTCAGTCTCTCTCTCTCCTCCCCTCAGTCTATCTCTCTCCCCCTCATCCTCTCTCTCTCTCCCCCCCTCAGCCTCTCTCTCTCTCCCCCTCAGCCTCTCTCTCTCCCCCTCAGCCTCTCTCTCTCTCCCCCTCAATCTCTCTCTCTCTCCCCCTCAGTCTCTCTCTCTCCCCCTCAGTCACTCTCTCTCCCCCTCAGTCTCTCTCTATCTCCCCCTCAGCCTCTCTCTATCTCCCTCCTCAGTCTATCTCTCTCCCCCTCATCCTCTCTCTCTCTCCCCCCTCAGCCTCTCTCTCTCTCCCCCTCAGCCTCTCTCTCTCCCCCCTCAGCCTCTCTCTCTCTCCCCCTCAATCTCTCTCTCTCTCCCCCTCAGTCTCTCTCTCTCCCCCCTCAGTCTCTCTCTCTCTCCCCCTCAGCCTCTCTCTATCTCCCTCCTCAGTCTCTCTCTCTCTCCCCCTCAGCCTCTCTCTCTCCCCCTCAGCCCCCCTCTCTCTCTCTCTCTCTCCCCCTCAGCCTCTCTCTCTCCCCCTCAGTCTCTCTCTCTCTCGCCCCCTCAGTCTCTCTCTCTCCCCCTCATCCTCTCTCTCTCTCTCCCCCTCAGTCTCTCTCTCTCCCCCTCAGCCTCTCTCTCTCTCCCCCTCAGCCTCTCTCTCTCTCCCCCTCAGCCTCGCTCTCTCTCTCTCTCTCCCCCTCAGCTTCTCTCTCTCTCCCCCTCAGCTTCTCTCTCTCTCCCCCTCAGCCTCTCTCTCTCTCCCCCTCAGCCTCTCTCTCTCCCCCTCAGTCTCTCTCTCTCTCCCCAGCCTCTCTCTCTCTCTCCCCTCAGCCTCTCTCTCCCCCTCAGCCTCTCTCTCTCTCCCCCTCAGCCTCTCTCTCTCCCCCTCAGCCTCTCTCTCTCTCTCCCCCTCAGCCTCTCCCTCTTACTGCCTAAATAAGACTCTCCTCCAGGTTTACAGAGACACAACTCAACTGTTGAATTGTCTTCTATATCTCCGGTTACATCACACCAATCTATCTGGAAGATGAACATGAAGAGAAAACAGTTGAACTATTATTCTAAATCATCACTTATAGAAGTAGATTAACTAAATGGATCCGTCTGTTTTATTAGGGGTTTGCTGAGGATGGATGGAAGGCTGTGGAAAGCTGGTAAATGTATAGACAGACGGCTTTGGTAATGTTCTATAGACCATGCAGGAAGCTGGGGTGTTTAGACAATGGTAATAGCTGGGGTCTATAGACTGGGCCTCCCTCCCCACAGTGTATTCAGTGTCAATAGAGGCACTAATATAAATCATGTGATAATGTAAGGAGCAGACAGACATCTCAGAGCAGAGACACTAAACAGAGAGAGAGAGCATCTCAGAGCAGAGACACTAAACAGAGAGAGAGAGCATCTCAGAGCAGAGACACTAAACAGAGAGAGAGAGCATCTCAGATCAGAGACACTAAACAGAGAGAGAGAACATCTCAGAGCAGAGACACTAAACAGAGAGAGAGAACATCTCAGAGCAGAGACACTAAACAGAGAGAGAGAACATCTCAGAGCAGAGACACTAAACAGAGAGAGAGAGCATCTCAGAGCAGAGACACTAAACAGAGAGAGAGAGCATCTCAGAGCAGAGACACTAAACAGAGAGAGAGAACATCTCAGAGCAGAGACACTAAACAGAGAGAGAGAACATCTCAGAACAGAGACACTAAACAGAGAGAGAGAGCATCTCAGAGCAGAGACACTAAACAGAGAGAGAGAGAGCATCTCAGAGCAGAGACACTAAACAGAGAGAGAGAGCATCTCAGAGCAGAGACACTAAACGGAGAGAGAGAGCATCTCAGAGCAGAGACACTAAACAGAGAGAGAGAGCATCTCAGAACAGAGACACTAAACAGAGAGAGAGAGAGAGCATCTCAGAGCAGAGACACTAAACAGAGAGAGAGAGCATCTCAGAGCAGAGACACTAAACAGAGAGAGAGAGCATCTCAGAGCAGAGACACTAAACAGAGAGAGAGAGAGCATCTCAGAGCAGAGACACTAAACGGAGAGAGAGAGCATCTCAGAGACACTAAACAGAGAGAGAGAGCATCTCAGAGACACTAAACAGAGAGAGAGAGAGCATCTCAGAGCAGAGACACTAAACAGAGAGCGAGAGCATCTCAGAGCAGAGACACTAAACAGAGAGAGAGAGCATCTCAGAGCAGAGACACTAAACAGAGAGAGAGAACATCTCAGAGCAGAGACACTAAACAGAGAGAGAGAGAGCATCTCAGAGCAGAGACACTAAACAGAGAGAGAGAGCATCTCAGAGCAGAGACACTAAACAGAGAGAGAGAGAGCATCTCAGAGACACTAAACAGAGAGAGAGAGCATCTCAGAGCAGAGACACTAAACAGAGAGAGAGAGCATCTCAGAGCAGAGACACTAAACAGAGAGAGAGAGCATCTCAGAGCAGAGACACTAAACAGAGAGAGAGAGCATCTCAGAGACACTAAACAGAGAGAGAGAGCATCTCAGAGCAGAGACACTAAACAGAGAGAGAGCATCTCAGAGACACTAAACAGAGAGAGAGAGCATCTCAGAGCAGAGACACTAAACAGAGAGAGAGAGCATCTCAGAGCAGAGACACTAAACAGAGAGAGAGAGAGCATCTCAGAGACACTAAACAGAGAGAGAGAGAGCATCTCAGAGCAGAGACACTAAACAGAGAGAGAGAGAGCATCTCAGAGCAGAGACACTAAACAGAGAGAGAGAGAGCATCTCAGAGCAGAGACACTAAACAGAGAGAGAGAGCATCTCAGAGCAGAGACACTAAACAGAGAGAGAGAGAGAGAGAGCATCTCAGAGCAGAGACACTAAACAGAGAGAGAGCATCTCAGAGACACTAAACAGAGAGAGAGAGAGCATCTCAGAGCAGAGACACTAAACAGAGAGAGAGCATCTCAGAGCAGAGACACTAAACAGAGAGAGAGAGCATCTCAGAGCAGAGACACTAAACAGAGAGAGAGAGCATCTCAGAGCAGAGACACTAAACAGAGAGAGAGAGAGCATCTCAGAGCAGAGACACTAAACAGAGAGAGAGAGAGCATCTCAGAGCAGAGACACTAAACAGAGAGAGAGAGAGCATCTCAGAGCAGAGACACTAAACAGAGAGAGAGAGCATCTCAGAGCAGAGACACTAAACAGAGAGAGAGAACATCTCAGAGCAGAGACACTAAACAGAGAGAGAGAGCATCTCAGAGCAGAGACACTAAACAGAGAGAGAGAGCATCTCAGAGCAGAGACACTAAACAGAGAGAGAGAGAGCATCTCAGAGCAGAGACACTAAACAGAGAGAGAGAGCATCTCAGAGCAGAGACACTAAACAGAGAGAGAGAACATCTCAGAGACACTAAACAGAGAGAGAGAGCATCTCAGAGCAGAGACACTAAACAGAGAGAGAGAGAACATCTCAGAGCAGAGACACTAAACAGAGAGAGAGAACATCTCAGAGCAGAGACACTAAACAGAGAGAGAGAGAGCATCTCAGAGCAGAGACACTAAACAGAGAGAGAGAGAGAGAGAGAGCATGTCAGAGCAGAGACACTAAACAGAGAGAGAGAGCATCTCAGAGCAGAGACACTAAACAGAGAGAGAGAGAGCATCTCAGAGCAGAGACACTAAACAGAGAGAGAGAGAGCATCTCAGAGCAGAGACACTAAACAGAGAGAGAGAGCATCTCAGAGCAGAGACACTAAACAGAGAGAGAGAGAGCATCTCAGAGCAGAGACACTAAACAGAGAGAGAGAGCATCTCAGAGCAGAGACACTAAACAGAGAGAGAGAGAGCATCTCAGAGCAGAGACACTAAACAGAGAGAGAGAGAGCATCTCAGAGCAGAGACACTAAACAGAGAGAGAGAGCATCTCAGAGCAGAGACACTAAACAGAGAGAGAGAGCATCTCAGAGCAGAGACACTAAACAGAGAGAGAGAACATCTCAGAGACACTAAACAGAGAGAGAGAGCATCTCAGAGCAGAGACACTAAACAGAGAGAGAGAGAACATCTCAGAGCAGAGACACTAAACAGAGAGAGAGAACATCTCAGAGCAGAGACACTAAACAGAGAGAGAGAGAGCATCTCAGAGCAGAGACACTAAACAGAGAGAGAGAGAGAGAGCATGTCAGAGCAGAGACACTAAACAGAGAGAGAGAGCATCTCAGAGCAGAGACACTAAACAGAGAGAGAGAGAGCATCTCAGAGCAGAGACACTAAACAGAGAGAGAGAGAGCATCTCAGAGCAGAGACACTAAACAGAGAGAGAGAGCATCTCAGAGCAGAGACACTAAACAGAGAGAGAGAGAGCATCTCAGAGCAGAGACACTAAACAGAGAGAGAGAGCATCTCAGAGCAGAGACACTAAACAGAGAGAGAGAGAGCATCTCAGAGCAGAGACACTAAACAGAGAGAGAGAGAGCATCTCAGAGCAGAGACACTAAACAGAGAGAGAGAGCATCTCAGAGCAGAGACACTAAACAGAGAGAGAGAACATCTCAGAGCAGAGACACTAAACAGAGAGAGAGAGAGCATCTCAGAGCAGAGACACTAAACAGAGAGAGAGAACATCTCAGAGACACTAAACAGAGAGAGAGAGCATCTCAGAGCAGAGACACTAAACAGAGAGAGAGAGAACATCTCAGAGCAGAGACACTAAACAGACAGAGAGAGAGCATCTCAGAGCAGAGACACTAAACAGAGAGAGAGAGAGAGACACTTCAAACAGGCTCATCAGTTGGATTCACCTGATCATGTATAGTGGTTATCAGTTGGATTCACCTGATCATGTATAGTGGTTATCAGTTGGATTCACCTGATCATGTATAGTGGTTATCAGTTGGATTCACCTGATCATATATAGTGGTTATCAGTTGGATTCACCTGATCATATATAGTGGTTATCAGTTGGATTCACCTGATCATATATAGTGGTTATCAGTTGGATTCACCTGATCATGTATATTGGTTATCAGTTGGATTCACCTGATCATGTATAGTGGTTATCAGTTGGATTCACCGGATCATGTATAGTGGTTATCAGTTGGATTCACCTGATCATGTATAGTGGTTATCAGTTGGATTCACCTGATCATGCATAATGGTTATCAGTTGGATTCACCTGATCATGTATAGTGGTTATCAGTTGGATTCACCTGATCATGTATAGTGGTTATCAGTTGGATTCACCTGATCATATATAGTGGTTATCAGTTGGATTCACCTGATCATGTATAGTGGTTATCAGTTGGATTCACCTGATCATGTATAGTGGTTATCAGTTGGATTCACCTGATCATGTATAGTGGTTATCATTTGGATTCACCTGGTCATGTATAGTGGTTATCAGTTGGATTCACCTGATCATGTATAGTGGTTATCAGTTGGATTCACCTGATAATGTATAGTGGTTATCAGTTGGATTAACCTGATCATGTATAGTGGTTATCAGTTGGATTCACCTGATCATGTATAATGGTTATCAGTTGGATTCACCTGATCATGTATAGTGGTTATCAGTTGGATTCACCTGATCATGTATAGTGGTTATCAGTTGGATTCACCTGATCATGTATAGTGGTTATCAGTTGGATTCACCTGATCATGTATAGTGGTTATCAGTTGGATTCACCTGATCATGTATAGTGGTTATCAGTTGGATTCACCTGATCATGTATAGTGGTTATCAGTTGGATTCACCTGATCATGTATAGTGGTTATCAGTTGGATTCACCTGATCATGTATAGTGGTTATCAGTTGGATTCACCTGATCATGTATAGTAATAATAATAATAATAATAATATGCCATTTAGCAGACGCTTTTATCCAAAGCGACTTACAGTCATGCGTGCATACATTTTTTTTTTTTTGTGTATGGGTGGTCCCGGGGATCGAACCCACTACCTTAGCGTTACAAGCGCCGTGCTCTAACAGCTGAGCTACAGAGGACCACAGTGGTTATCAGTTGGATTCACCTGATCATGTATAGTGGTTATCAGTTGGATTCACCTGATCATGTATAGTGGTTATCAGTTGGATTCACCTGATCATGTATAGTGGTTATCAGTTGGATTCACCTGATCATGTATAGTGGTTATCAGTTGGATTCACCTGATCATGTATAGTGGTTATCAGTTGGATTCACCTGATCATGTATAGTGGTTATCAGTTGGATTCACCTGATCATGTATAGTGGTTATCAGTTGGATTCACCTGATCATGTATAGTGGTTATCAGTTGGATTCACCTGATCATGTATAGTGGTTATCAGTAGGATTCACCTGATCATGTATAGTGGTTATCAGTTGGATTCACCTGATCATGTATAGTGGTTATCAGTTGGATTCACCTGATCATGTATAGTGGTTATCAGTTGGATTCACATGATCATGTATAGTGGTTATCAGTTGGATTCACATGATCATGTATAGTGGTTATCAGTTGGATTCACCTGATCATGTATAGTGGTTATCAGTTGGATTCACCTGATCATGTATAGTGGTTATCAGTTGGATTCACCTGATCATGCATAATGGTTATCAGTTGGATTCACCTGATCATGTATAGTAGTTATCAGTTGGATTCACCTGATCATGTATAGTGGTTATCAGTTGGATTCACCTGATCATGTATAGTGGTTATCAGTTGGATTCACCTGATCATGCATAGTGGTTATCAGTTGGATTCACCCGATCATGTATAGTAGTTATCAGTTGGATTCACCTGATCATGTATAGTGGTTATCAGTTGGATTCACCTGATCATGTATAGTGGTTATCAGTTGGAGTCACCTGATCATGTATAGTGGTTATCAGTTGGAGTCACCTGATCATGTATAGTGGTTATCAGTTGGATTCACCTGATCATGTATAGTGGTTATCAGTTGGATTCACCTGATCATGTATAGTGGTTATCAGTTGGATTCACCTGATCATGTATAATGGTTATCAGTTGGATTCACCTGATCATGTATAGTGGTTATCAGTTGGATTCACCTGATCATGTATAGTGGTTATCAGTTGGATTCACCTGATCATGTATAGTGGTTATCAGTTGGATTCACCTGATCATGTATAGTGGTTATCAGTTGGATTCACCTGATCATGTATAGTGGTTATCAGTTGGATTCACCTGATCATGTATAGTGGTTATCAGTTGGATTCACCTGATCATGTATAGTGGTTATCAGTTGGATTCACCTGATCATGTATGGTGGTTATCAGTTGGATTCACCTGATCATGCATAATGGTTATCAGTTGGATTCACCTGATCATGTATAGTGGTTATCAGTTGGATTCACCTGATCATGTATAGTAGTTATCAGTTGGATTCACCTGATCATGTATAGTGGTTATCAGTTGGATTCACCTGATCATGTATAGTGGTTATCAGTTGGATTCACCTGATCATGTATAGTGGTTATCAGATGGAATCACCTGATCATGTATAGTGGTTTTCAGTTGGATTCACCTGATCATGTATAGTGGTTATCAGTTGGATTCACCTGATCATGCATAATGGTTATCAGTTGGATTCACCTGATCATGTATAGTGGTTATCAGTTGGATTCACCTGATCATGTATAGTGGTTATCAGTTGGATTCACCTGATCATGTATAGTGGTTATCAGTTGGATTCACCTGATCATGTATAGTGGTTATCAGTTGGATTCACCTGATCATGTATAGTGGTTATCAGTTGGATTCACCTGATCATGTATAGTGGTTATCGGTTGGATTCACCTGATCATGTATAGTGGTTATCGGTTGGATTCACCTGATCATGTATAGTGGTTATCAGTTGGATTCACCTGATCATGTATAGTGGTTATCGGTTGGATTCACCTGATCATGTATAGTGGTTATCGGTTGGATTCACCTGATCATGTATAGTGGTTATCGGTTGGATTCACCTGATCATGTATAGTGGTTATCGGTTGGATTCACCTGATCATGTATAGTGGTTATCGGTTGGATTCACCTGATCATGTATAGTGGTTATCGGTTGGATTCACCTGATCATGTATAGTGGTTATCGGTTGGATTCACCTGATCATGTATAGTGGTTATCGGTTGGAGTCACCTGATCATGTATAGTGGTTATCGGTTGGAGTCACCTGATCATGTATAGTGGTTATCGGTTGGATTCACCTGATCATGTATAGTGGTTATCGGTTGGATTCACCTGATCATGTATAGTGGTTATCGGTTGGATTCACCTGATCATGTATAGTGGTTATCGGTTGGATTCACCTGATCATGTATAGTGGTTATCGGTTGGATTCACCTGATCATGTATAGTGGTTATCGGTTGGATTCACCTGATCATGTATAGTGGTTATCGGTTGGATTCACCTGATCATGTATAGTGGTTATCGGTTGGATTCACCTGATCATGTATAGTGGTTATCAGTTGGATTCACCTGATCATGCATAGTGGTTATCAGTTGGATTCACCTGATCATGCATAGTGGTTATCAGTTGGATTCACCTGATCATGCATAGTGGTTATCAGTTGGATTCACCTGATCATGTATAGTGGTTATCAGTTGGATTCACCTGATCATGTATAGTGGTTATCAGTTGGATTCACCTGATCATGTATAGTGGTTATCAGTTGGAGTCACCTGATCATGTATAGTGGTTATCAGTTGGATTCACCTGATCATGTATAGTGGTTATCAGTTGGATTCACCTGATCATGTATAGTGGTTATCAGTTGGATTCACCTGATCATGTATAGTGGTTATCAGTTGGAGTCACCTGATCATGTATAGTGGTTATCAGTTGGATTCACCTGATCATGTATAGTGGTTATCAGTTGGATTCACCTGATCATGTATAGTGGTTATCAGTTGGATTCACCTGATCATGTATAGTGGTTATCAGTTGGATTCACCTGATCATGTATAGTGGTTATCAGTTGGATTCACCTGATCATGTATAGTGGTTATCAGTTGGAGCAGTTGTATACTGCCTCTCCCATCAATCCTATCAGCCATGTGATCACGCTCTCTGTAGCCGATGTGAGTAAGACTTTTAAGCAGGTCAACATTCACAAGGCCGCAGGGCCAGACGGATTACCAGGACGTGTACTCCGAGCATGTGCGGACCAACTGGCAAGTGTCTTCACTGACATTTTCAACATGTCCCTGACTGAGTCTGTAATACCAACATGTTTCAAGCAGACCACCATAGTCCCTGTGCCCAAGAACACTAAGATAACCTGCCTAAATGACTACCGACCCATAGCACCCACGTCTGTTGCCATGAAGTGCTTTGAAAGGCTGATCATGGCTCACATCAACACCATTATCCCAGAAACCCTAGACCCACTCCAATTTGCATACCGTCCCAACAGATCCACAGATGATGAAATCTCTATTTCACTCCACACTGCCCTTTCCCACCTGGACAAGAGGAACACTTTTGTGAGAATGCTACTAATTGACTACAGCTCAGCATTCAACACCATAGTGCCCTCAAAGCTCATCACTAAGCTAAGGATCCTGGGACTAAACACCTCCCTCTGCTACTAGATCCTGGACTTCCTGACGGGCCACCCCCAGGTGGTAAGGGTAGGTAACAACACATCTGCCACACTGATCCTCAACACGGGGGCCCCTCAGGAGTGCGTGCTCAGTCCCCTCCTGTACTCCCTGTTCACCCATGACTGCATGGCCAGGCACGACTCCAACACCATCATTAAGTTTGCCGACGACACAACAGTGGTAGGCCTGATCACCGACAACGATGAGACAGCCTATAGGGGAGGAGGTCAGAGACCTGGCCGTGTGGTGCCAGGATAACAACCTCTCCCTCAACGTGACCAAGACAAAGGAGATGATTGTGGACTACAGGAAAAAAAAGAGGACTGAGCACGCCCCCATTCTCATCGACTGGGCTGTAGTGGAACAGGTTGAGAGCTTCAAGTTCCTTGGTGTCCACATCACCAACGAACTACCATGGTCCAAACACACCAAGACAGTCGTGAAGAGGGCACGACAAAGCCTATTCCCCCTCAGGAGACTGAAAAGATTTGGCATGGGTCCTCAGATCCTCAAAAAATTATACAGCTGCACCATCGAGAGCATCCTGACTGGTTGCATCACCGCCTGGTATGGCAACTGCTTGGCCTCCAACCGCAAGGCACTACAGAGGGTAGTGCGTACGGCCCAGTACATCACTGGGGCCAAGCTTCCTGCCATCCAGGACCTCTATACCAGGCGGTGTCAGAGGAAGGCCCTCAAAATTGTCAAAGACTCCAGCCACCCTAGTCATAGACTGTTCTCTCTGCTACCGCACGGCAAGCGGTACCGGAGTGCCAAGTCTAGGTCCAAAAGACTTCTCAACAGCTTCTACCCCAAGCCATAAGACTCCTGAACAGCTAATCATGGCTACCCGGACTATTTGCACTGCCCCCCATCCCCTCTTTTTACGCTGCTGCTACTCTGTTAATTATTTATGCATAGTCACTTTAACTCTACCCACATGTACATATTACCTCAACTACCTCAACTAGTCGGTGCCCCGCACATTGACTCTGCACCGGTACCCCCCTGTATATATAGCCTCCCTACTGTTATTTTATTTTACTTCTGCTTTTTTTTCTCAACACTTTTTGTTGATGTTTTATTTTACTTTTTTTATTAAAAAATAAATGCACTGTTGGTTAAGGGCTGTAAGTAAGCATTTCACTGTAATGTCTGCACCTGTTGTATTCGGCGCATGTGACCAATAAAATTTGATTTGATTTGATTCACCTGATCATGTATAGTGGTTATCAGTTGGATTCACCTGATCATGTATAGTGGTTATCAGTTGGATTCACCTGATCATGCATAATGGTTATCAGTTGGATTCACCTGATCATGTATAGTAGTTATCAGTTGGATTCACCTGATCATGTATAGTGGTTATCAGTTGGATTCACCTGATCATGTATAGTGGTTATCAGTTGGATTCACCTGATCATGTATAGTGGTTATCAGTTGGATTCACCTGATCATGTATAGTGGTTATCAGTTGGATTCACCTGATCCTATATAGTGGTTATCAGTTCATTTCACCTATCATGTATAGTGGTCATCAGTTGGATTCACCTGATCATGTATAGTGGTTATCAGTTGGATTCACCTGATCATGCATAGTGGTTATCAGTTGGATTCACCTGATCATGTATAGTGGTTATCAGTTGGATTCACCTGATCATGTATAGTGGTTATCAGTTGGATTCACCTGATCATGTATAGTGGTTATCAGTTGGATTCACCTGATCATGTATAGTGGTTATCAGTTGGATTCACCTGATCATGTATAGTGGTTATCAGTTGGATTCACCTGATCATGTATAGTGGTTATCAGTTGGATTCACCTGATCATGTATAGTGGTTATCAGTTGGATTCACCTGATCATGTATAGTGGTTATCAGTTGGATTCACCTGATCATATATAGTGGTTATCAGTTGGATTCACCTGATCATGTATAGTGGTTATCAGTTGGATTCACCTGATCATGCATAATGGTTATCAGTTGGATTCACCTGATCATGTATAGTGGTTATCAGTTGGATTCACCCTGATCATGTATAGTAGTTATCAGTTGGATTCACCTGATCATGTATAGTGGTTATCAGTTGGATTCACCTGATCATGTATAGTGGTTATCAGTTGGATTCACCTGATCATGTATAGTGGTTATCAGTTGGATTCACCTGATCATGTATAGTGGTTATCAGTTGGATTCACCTGATCATGTATAGTAGTTATCAGTTGGATTCACCTGATCATGTATAGTGGTTATCAGATGGAATCACCTGATCATGTATAGTGGTTATCAGTTGGATTCACCTGATCATGTATAGTGGTTATCAGTTGGATTCACCTGATCATGCATAATGGTTATCAGTTGGATTCACCTGATCATGTATAGTGGTTATCAGTTGGATTCACCTGATCATGTATAGTGGTTATCAGTTGGATTCACCTGATCATGTATAGTGGTTATCAGTTGGATTCACCTGATCATGTATAGTGGTTATCAGTTGGATTCACCTGATCATGTATAGTGGTTATCGGTTGGATTCACCTGATCATGTATAGTGGTTATCGGTTGGATTCACCTGATCATGTATAGTGGTTATCGGTTGGATTCACCTGATCATGTATAGTGGTTATCGGTTGGATTCACCTGATCGTGTATAGTGGTTATCGGTTGGATTCACCTGATCATGTATAGTGGTTATCGGTTGGATTCACCTGATCATGTATAGTGGTTATCGGTTGGATTCACCTGATCATGTATAGTGGTTATCGGTTGGATTCACCTGATCATGTATAGTGGTTATCGGTTGGATTCACCCGATCATGTATAGTGGTTATCGGTTGGATTCACCTGATCATGTATAGTGGTTATCGGTTGGATTCACCTGATCCATGTATGTGGTTATCGGTTGGATTCACCTGATCTGTATAGTGGTTATCGGTTGGATTCACCTGATCGTGTATAGTGGTTATCGGTTGGATTCACCTGATCATGTATAGTGGTTATCGGTTGGATTCACCTGATCATGTATAGTGGTTATCGGTTGGATTCACCTGATCATGTATAGTGGTTATCGGTTGGATTCACCTGATCATGTATAGTGGTTATCGGTTGGATTCACCTGATCATGTATAGTGGTTATCGGTTGGATTCACCTGATCATGTATAGTGGTTATCGGTTGGATTCACCTGATCATGTATAGTGGTTATCGGTTGGATTCACCTGATCATGTATAGTGGTTATCGGTTGGATTCACCTGATCATGTATAGTGGTTATCGGTTGGATTCACCTGATCATGTATAGTGGTTATCAGTTGGAGTCACCTGATCATGTATAGTGGTTATCAGTTGGATTCACCTGATCATGTATAGTGGTTATCAGTTGGATTCACCTGATCATGTATAGTGGTTATCAGTTGGATTCACCTGATCATATATAGTGGTTATCAGTTGGATTCACCTGATCATGTATAGTGGTTATCAGTTGGATTCACCTGATCATGTATAGTGGTTATCAGTTGGATTCACCTGATCATGTATAGTGGTTATCAGTTGGATTCACCTGATCATGCATAGTGGTTATCAGTTGGATTCACCTGATCATGTATAGTGGTTATCAGTTGGATTCACCTGATCATGTATAGTGGTTATCAGTTGGATTCACCTGATCATGTATAGTGGTTATCAGTTGGATTCACCTGATCATGTATAGTGGTTATCAGTTGATTCACCTGATCATGTATAGTGGTTATCAGTTGGATTCACCTGATCATGTATAGTGGTTATCAGATGGAATCACCTGATCATGTATAGTGGTTATCAGTTGGATTCACCTGATCATGTATAGTGGTTATCAGTTGGAGTCACCTGATCATGTATAGTGGTTATCAGTTGGATTCACCTGATCATGTATAGTGGTTATCAGTTGGATTCACCTGATCATGTATAGTGGTTATCAGTTGGATTCACCTGATCATGTATAGTGGTTATCAGTTGGATTCACCTGATCATGTATAGTGGTTATCAGTTTGGATTCACCTGATCATGTATAGTGGTTATCAGTTGGATTCACCTGATCATGTATAGTGGTTATCAGTTGGATTCACCTGATCATGTATAGTGGTTATCAGTTGGATTCACCTGATCATGTATAGTGGTTATCAGTTGGATTCACCTGATCATGTATAGTGGTTATCAGTTGGATTCACCTGATCATGTATAGTGGTTATCAGTTGGATTCACCTGATCATGTATAGTGGTTATCAGTTGGATTCACCTGATTCATGGAAACCAGCGCCGGAGAAGATGGCTGCCGTTTTACAGCCCTCTAACCAATTGTACTATTATGTGTGTTTTTCCGCGTTATTTGTAATTTATTTTGTACATAATGTTTATGCCATCGTCTCTTATAACCAAAAAGAGCTTCTGGATATCAGGACAGCGATTACTCACCTCGCATTGGACGAAGACTTTTTCTTCAACGAAGTCGGACGCGAAGGATATTCTACAGACACCCGGCAAGGCCCAGATCCCCGTCATTCGCCTGAGGAAGAGACGGAGATATCGTGGACGTAGGTCGGGGTGCCTTGTAAGGATCCGACGGCGGCAGTAAACTGCCTCTCCCATCAATACTATTAGCCAACGTTCAATCTTTTGAGAATAAAATTGACGATTTAAGATTACGGTTATCCTACCAACGGGACATTAAAAACTGTAATATCTTATGTTTCACGGAGTTCGTGGCTGAACGACAACAATGATACCATTCAGCTAGCAGGCTACACGCTACATCGGCAGGACAGAACGGCTGGCTCCGGTAAGACAAAGGGTGGCGGTCTCTGTATATTTGTAAACAACAGCTGGTGTACAAAATCAAATACTAAGGAAGTCTCGAGGTTTTGCTCGCCTGAGGTAGAGTATCTTATGATAAGCTGTAGACCACACTATTTACCAAGAGAGTTTTCAGCTATATTTTTCATAGCTGTCTATTTACCACCACAAACCAATGCTAGCATTAAGATTGCACTGAATGAGTTGTACAAGGCCATTAATCAACAGGAAAACGCTCATCCAGATGCAGCGCTCTAGTGGCCGGGGACTTTAATGCAGGAAACTTAAATCCGTTCTACCTAATTTCTACCAGCATGTCAAATGTGCAACCAGAGGGAAAAAAACTCTAGACCACCTTTACTCCACACACAGAGACGCATACAAAGCTCATCCCTCGCCCTCCATTTGGCAAATCTGACCATAACTCTATCCTCCTGATTCCTGCTTATAAGCAAAAACTGAAGCAGGAAGCACCAGTGATTCGGTTAATAAAAAAGTGGTCAGATGACGCAGATGCCAAGCTACAGGACTGTTTTGCTAGCACAGACTGGAACATATTCCGGGATTCTTCAGACAGCATTGAGGAGTACACCACATCAGTCACTGGCTTCATCAATAAGTGCATCGATGATGTCGTCCCCACAGTGACCCGTACGATACATACCCCAACCAGAAGCCATGGATTACAGGCAACATCCGCACTGAGCTAAAGGGTAGAGCTGCCGCTTTCAAGGAACGGGACTCTAACCCGGAAGCTTATAAGAAATCCCGCTATGACCTCCGACGAACCATCAAACAGGCAAAGAGTCAATACAGGTCTAAGATTGAATCATACTACACTGGCTCTGACGCCGTCGGATGTGGCAGGAGCTTGAAAACTATTACCAGACTACAAGGAGGAAGCACAGCCACGAGCTGCCCAGTGACACAAGCCTACCAGACGAGCTAAACCACTTCTATGCCGCACGAGGCAAGCAACACTGAAGCATGCATGAGAGCACCAGCTGTTCCGGACGACTATGTGATCACGCTCTCCGTAGCGATGTGAGTAAGACTTTTAAGCAAGTCAACATTCACAAGGCCGCTGGGCCAGACGGATTACCAGGCGTGTACTCCGAGCATGTGCTGACCAACTGGCAAGTGTCTTCACTGACATTTTCAACATGTCCCTGACCGAGTCTGTAATACCAACATGTTTCAAGCAGACCACCATAGTCCCCGTGCCCAAGAACTCTAAGATAACCTGCCTAAATGACTACCGACCCGTGGCACTGACGTCTGTAGCCATGAAGTGCTTTGAAAGACTGGTCATGGCTCACATCAACAGCATAATCCCAGAAACCCTAGACCCACTCCAATTTGCATACCGCCCCAACAGATCCACAGATGATGCAACTCTATCGCACTCCACACTGCCCTTTCCCACCTGGACAAGAGGAACACCTACGTGAGAATGCTATTCATTGACTACAGCTCAGCATTCAACACCATAGTGCCCTCTAAGCTCATCACTAAGCTAAGGATCCTGGGACTAAACACCTCCCTCTGCAACTGGATCCTGGACTTCCTGACGGGCCGCCCCCCAGGTGTAAGGGTAGGTAACAACACATCTGCCACACTGATCCTCAACACGGGGCCCCTCAGGGGTGCGTGCTCAGTCCCCTCCTGTACTCTCTGTTCACCCATGACTGCATGGCCAGGCACGACTCCAACACCATCATTAAGTTTGCCGGGACACAACAGTGGTAGGCCTGATCAC
>NW_025537212.1:0-39501 GCF_020615455.1 Coregonus clupeaformis | reverse complement strand
TCGGACGTGTTTGTCTCGAAGTTCTGCTACTCAGTTTAGCCTTTGTTTGCCTACACCGACACCACGGCAGCATGCGAACGCTACTGGACAGCAGCTGGACAAAGTTTGGGCCAGCTGGCAGAGGGTCCATCGATTGGGTGACTGGGTCACCTTCTCCCCCACGGTAGAGAGACAGTTACAGGTAAGGGATCATCAGCTTGTTGTTACTGAGTGAGTCTGATTCAGCAGTAGTCTTTACATGTAGACTACTGTGAGACCCAGAGATGTAACTTTTTGGTAGGCCCAGGAGGTAGGCAACCTGAGTCCTGGAGAGCTGCAGCAGTTTTTGAGTTGACTTTTTTGCTTTACACCTGGGAGGAGGTAGGTGGCATACTGGCTTAACAATCTAAAGAACAGACCGAAAATTATTCTGAACACTACTTTTTTAGGTGTATTATTATTATTTTTCCTCACTGGAGGAGCGCTGTCCAAGGTACTTCGGCCAGCCTGTGGCTACACAGACTTCTGCAGGCTACACACTCTTGTTGTTGTTAGTTGAGTGCCTTAGCCTCTTGGAATAGTCTTGGATATCACGACTATGATGAGAGCTTGTGAGTGCAGTTCATGTCAGGGAAATGCAAAGGAAAGCTTTTCGGGACTTTCAGCAGAGCGGAGTGATGTTGACGGGTCTTTAGTCAGTCATCCAGATGAGGATCAGCATTATCCGAGCACTGAAACCGATTGGTCGGGTGAATTTGGGACACTGATTGTGTCAACAGGGAATAGAACACTCAGGCAATATCAAATGGCATAAGCTCTATTGAGCCTCTGTAGGATATCTTGATTTCACAACCATGTATGTTCAGTTTTGAGAAGATGGAAGAGGATCAACACTGATCCAGTGGAACATTGCCGTTTTGAGGCAAAACCCATTACTGATTTTCAGATTTCATATCTTTAACATAGTCCTGAATGTATTTTATGGGAATCTTTTTTCTGTCCTTTGAATGATGTGGTTTATTAACCCTTTCCCCTCCAAAACCACCAGGGCTACAACTGGAATGAGCTGAACCTCGACCAGGAGGGGAGGTCAGAGCTGCTCCCTCTATGTGGTCCTCCCCGTTGCCTCCCTCCTCATTCTGGGCCTCCTGGTACTCCTGGCCTACTGGAGGTGCTCCTCTCCCAAGCTCAGCCTGGCCCAAATCATCGCCCTGGACCTCCAGGACGCCGAGAGCAGCGCTGAGTTCCTCTCTCCGCTCACCGGCCAACGCGAACGCCACACCAGCACCAGCTCTGACATGTCGGACAGTGTGTTCGTCATGGTCTACCTGCCGCCGCCCTACGAGGAGACGCTGACCAAGATCACACGCGCCGCCAGTCTGACCAGTCGGAAAGAGTCCATGAAGATAGAGGACCTGGAGGCCTGGCTGTGTCCGGAGATCAAGTCCAGTGGACGCTACGTGTGACTGGGGAACACTGGGACTGTCTCTCAAATGCCCAATTCCCTATATAGCCCACATAGGGCTCTGGTTAAAAGTAGTGCACTTTGTAGGGAGAAGGGTATAACTAGCAAGCTCTTTCGAATAAGGGGTTTTCAGTGGACTAAGAAAAACATCAGACCTGAGTTAATCTTTTGTGGGTACCCAGCTTTCTACACAGAGGAGTGTGCAATTGTATGAAAGCTGGAAGCTGGAAATTGCATTGACTGGCTGTACAGCATACAGTACATCTAGATTCTCTACAGAGGACATACGCTGACTATGTACAAACCGTAGGTCACAGTAGGCAAATAAAACCCTTTCAACGATACAAAAAAGAATATACAATTAATTTTGCGTTGTTTTTATCTCCTAAATGAAACCCATTTTTACTTCCACACTACAACCCTCCTGTACCTGTGTTGTTTTACAGTTTGTTCCTTATTTGGAGACTTAAGAATGTCAATGTGCAAAGTACAAGAATGTTAGTCTTATATGTAATACTGTATGTTATTTGAATTTTATTGTAATTGTATTTATATGTAAGAAGGTACAAAGACCTAGCCTGGGTACCATGCCTTTGACAGGAGTGGCAAGGGGTGGAATGTTAGCTAGACTGGTACCTGGACTTACAAAGACCTGGTCCAGGTTAATAATTCCCTTCATTCCTTGGAATCACATCATGAATGTACTCCTAAAAACCTCAGACCTGATCACGTTTTATAGACTACATAACAGATATGCAGTATAATTTACAAGTAATATGTTTGTACAAAGTGTTATATTGTTTTAAAATAAATAATAAGAAAAGCATGGTTAGCATGGTTATGATTGACAGAGTTCCGTCATCATCACTTATGCACTTTGGCTGCAAAGTTATAATCACATGCTGCCCCACTATGGTACATCTTGGTCATATCATGTAGACTATGTAGAGGTGAGCTCTCCTTTCCAAACGCATGCCTTACATTACAGCTATGGTCTTGCTGCGTTTCTGAGCAAGATTGTCAAGAAGTGTTAGAAATGTCCAGGGGTCCAACTAGATCTAGCAGCTACAGCATTTCATATTCTACTCTTTTGTACCATTTATTCTTGTAAATGATCAGTTTCAGATAACTAGACTTCATGGAAGCGTTTTTTTATTTAAAGCGTGTTTATTCACCAAATGTTAATTGTTGTTAATTAACCAATTAATTTGAATAGTCTACTGTCTACATTATCGCAAAAGCCCAAAATTCAAAACATAATGTATTTTCAGCAAAATAAATGTGTTTATCTAATCAAAAACCACATATTAAAACACAGATTTTCAGGCTACACCATAGAACAATAAAATTGTTTATTGGTTTATTTGTTTATATCATGTAAAAGTAAGAAAAGTCACAAAAGTCATGTCTTTAGAATATAAAAGTCATACAAAAGACATAAAAATAAACTATAGCCTCTGGTAAGCTGTAAATACACATCCTGTAGCCCAAAATGGAAAATAAGACATGCTATTACATGTTGTCTGTTTGGGATCTGCGGTAGGCTTCGTTGTTATATCTGTCTCCGTGTAAATGTGTGTGCGTCCATACATTCGGTTTGTGTGGATGTCATTTCTAGTATCCGCGCCTGCGACAAACCCTCATCCACAATTCCTTCGCTGTTTTTTTCTTACGGCCAAACAAAACCCCAGAACCAGCCGCAACACTTCTCCTTCTCCTTCTCCTTTTATTACTTTCCTCCTCCATCATTGCCATCCATCCCTTCATCCAGAAGGGTTCGGGTTCCTGTGAACAAACAGAGTTGGTGAGTCGAAACTACAGCACCTTAATTGGGGAGGACGGGCTCATAGTAATGGCTGGAACGGAATCAATGGAATGGTAATCGAACACATCAAACACATGGTTTCCATGTGTTTGATACCATTCCAGTGACTCCATTCCAGATATTGTTATTAGCCGCCCTCCCCCACAGCAGCCTCCTGTGGTGGAAACAAACCGCAGGAAGCCATCAGCATCAGCAACCTGGCAAAGCTGAAGCTGCAGCTCAGTACAGGACAGACAACATTCAAATTGACTGAAATTATCAATGAGACAACACAGAATACAGTGTAGCTTACCTTCTCAAGGAGGAGTTTCTTCATTCTGTCAGCACTGGCTTTCTCAATGCAAAGCTCCAGCTTGGTCTTGTCTAGGGAAAATGGTGATAGGACAAGATAGGACATTTGAACGGAAGTGAAGAGTTCAAGTTGTTATTGTCCAACTGGTTAGCTGACTGTTACATGTAGCTGTTTACTCTACATCGGATATTGTTGTGAAATTGTGAATGAAAGAACATTGTGGAATACAAGTAATTTACAAGAGACTAGGCCTGATTCTGAATGTAGCACACCAACAGTAACAGTGTTCTACCTCTATTATCTGGACAGCTGGTCTCTCTCTTGACCGGGATGTTGATGCAGTATGGCCGGTCATCACCCTTGTTGGTGTCCTTGGCGAAGGTCAAGGTAGGCCTCAGTTGAGCCATGATCTCTGGACCATGATATCGCAGACCAGCAGAGACCGTATGTCTGGGTATAGCTGGGCTTTAACCAATGGCCACTCACGGAAAGTCCTGAAGTAGTTGCTCCTGATAGAGAGTGAGACGTCTTCTAAGAATGTGGCCATCTTGTCTGGCTCATCGTTGAGCTTTTTCAGAGTGCGCGTAAGAACAGTCTTTGGTTTTGGTATTTCAGTGCCTCTTTCTGAACCTGGATATCTATGTGCTCTACCATATCATTGCAAAGTGGGACGTCTTCCCATGAACCGTACTGCTGCTTGATTGTGCATGAATCTGGGAAGACAGAGTCAAAGACTTTCCTGACAAGACTAACAGGAACAATATCAAGGTTTGTCACCTTTGGTTTGTTCCTCTCTGCCTCCTTCTGAGCCTGGTCTTGCACAGGCTTTCCACAGTCCTTTGGTTTGTTCCTCTCTGCCTCCTTCTGAGCCTGGTCTTGCACAGGCTTTCCACAGTCCTTTGTGGTTGACTCGAAAACATCAGTCTGTGGGAACTGCTTCAAAGGGCAGCCTGACTGACGTCGAGAGCAAGAGGATTAACGGGGACTGTGTTGCTTGATGTTACAACCTCCTCATCGTCGTCCCCCGACAAAGTATTTGGGGTCGATCCAGACTACATCTCTGTTGGAGGAACGAGGCAGAGAAACACGGTGGATGTAGTCCAACTTGATGTGGTCATTCAAAGGGAAAGCCTTCTGGAACAGTGCCAGTTTCCCGACCTGGGACCCGTAGTGATTGTAGATGGTCTTCCTAAGGTCCTCGGGTAGGGCTACTGCAAAGAGCTTGCTCTCCATTGCCTCTTCGCAGCTCCTAGCAATTGGACGCTGTGGGCCGAGGACTTGAAGCGGATAGGTGTCACTAATGCCCTTGTACACCATTAGGATCCCCTCACAGATAGCACTGGGGATGGTGGAGATGATCACCGGGTCCTTCATGGCAACCAGTTTTTTTATCTTGATTGTTGTGCCAAACTGATGTATCATGGCACTCTGCATGTGCAACACTGTCTGCCTCATGTTGCAGAAGGGGGGCACAGCTTTTCATCCACAGAAATACCTGGAATCTTCCTCAAGATGTTAAAAGCTACTGAGGCCATTTTAACAACCAGTAAGAGCAGAGCCTGTTGGTCAAGCTGTTTAGTACCGTGTCCGTTCATTGGATGAAGTTTTAGAATAAACTTCACTACGAAGTCATTGAACAGTTCTCCGCTAATGATCAATCTAGCAGGTAGAGGACAGATGTTCACCATATCCTGACTAATATGTCTCTCCTCTTCATTGGCAGCATTTACATCAGGCACTGTCTTAGAAATGCATAGACCTACGAGATGAACAATGTACCTTGTCAAGATGTGTGACCTGATTCCCAGTGCTCTCGCCAGCACAGGTTTTGGGCCTAGAACCTCCTCCAGGTTGTTGATAACAGCCTTGGCCACCTCATAAGCATCAATGGACTGCTGAGTGTTAGACATCTCCTCATCCTCAGTTACTTGAACACAGGGAATAGACCACAGAAGAGCTTTGGTGTTGTTGATGATAACAGGTGTCTCCAAATAGACTCCCTCCTGAAAGGCTTGGGGGATCTACTTGAAGAAGCACCTGGGTGATGATATGCTTAATGGTAGAACCAAGTACCACAATCTGCTTTGGCATGGTCTTGTATGCAGTCTTCATCGTGGTCTCAATGTCTGTAAGGGCCGTTTGGAGTATGGGACAGGTGCTAAGGTCAAGGACCTCAACCTTCTTCTCCTTCACGTGGTAGAGAAAGAAAGGCATTGTAATGTTAGTTCTATGTACACCTCTGGTGTCTTTACTGCCTATCACATGTCTTGTAGTGTATTTCTTATTACATGTACAGGTATAGTACTACACTGAGAAAAAAAGGTGCTATCTAGAACTTGAAAGGGTTCTTCAGCTGTCCCCATAGGAGAACCCTTTGAAGAATCATTTTTGGTTGCAGGTAGAACCCTTTTGGTTCCAGGTAGAATACCTTTTGGGTTCGATGTAGAACCCTTTCTACAGAGGGTTCTACATCAAACCCAAAAGTGTTATTTCTACCTGGAACCAAAAAGGGTTCTACGTGGAACCAAAAAGGGTTCTCCTATGAGGACAGCCGAAGAACCCCTTTGGAACCCTTTTTTCTAAGAGTGTAGTATACAACAAAAATGCACAAATAAAGGATTCAGTCTTACCTTGTCTACCTGGCTCTCCAGGACCTTCATGACATTGACTGCTGAGGATGAGGAGGGATAGGGGATCAGGTTTGCCTTGAAGACCTCAGCCTTCTTCTCCTGGGCTTCTCCATCCGCCACCTTGTCCAGCAGGCTGTCCATGACCTCCCTGACCTCCTGTGGAATCTCCACCTGGGTCTGGCTGAGGAACTCCACCTGGAGCATCTCATCTGACCTGATCTCAGGTTGGGCCTGTTTCTCTGAGAGCATACCTGCTGTGTCGCCACTCATCAGAGCTGCAGAACCAAGATGCTCATGGGAAGTAACCCATGGCTTGGCCTTGTCAGTCAGGAGCTGCTGCCCCTCCATGGCTACCTTCAGACGGAAGAGAGGAAGACATTAGTTCATACTGTTCCTTTGTGAACTTAAGGTGCAATAACAGGTAAATAAACAGTCTATGTGGATGGTAGCAATGGTGTACTATAGTTTAGGGAATGGAAAAGTATGAGTATACCTCTCCTGGGGACTGGTGACATTGGCTTAGTGTCACGCTCAGCTCTCTATGAATTTCCTGCTCGATCTCATGGAGTCTCTGGCGACCCTTCACCTTCAACATCTGTACGCACAGTAGGAGTTTAATATTAGCAGTGGTATCACACAGGACATTTTATTTTATGGCCTTGACAATGTCATTTGTTCAGGATATCACAGATTTGTCATGGATGTGGTCGGTCCAAAATGTATTAAAAACTAAAGGAGAACATCAAAATAGATGCTTATACACATGAGAGCTATTGTATAATTAATGGCAAACTTACCTGCTCATCAAGGTAACAATCGACCCAAGAAGACCCTTGGATGGATGTAGAGTCATCCATATTTGGTATCACCAGGAGACCAGTATAACAGCTAGAAAATATTTATTTACAGAAAACTCAACTAAAAACTGCTAAACTGTGCTAGAAAACTTATGTAAATCCTAAATAAGAACTAAACAATCGAGCAATGTAACCAAGTAGTGTATTATAGCAGTCTGAATTCAGAATGTATGTGTATAAAAATAGAACTATAGAATGCTCAAATATAGAACTTTAGAATCTTTGGCAAACATAAGACATTGTGATCACCACTAGATGGTGCAAGTGAACTAAAAATAACTGCGGCAAGGACAGCGCCAGAAAGTATTCTGAAACAACGCTTTTCATTCTGAACTGCCTAGATGTCACAGTAGGCTGTTTTGCGTGATAGAAATAGAACAGCGCTGCAAACGTGAAATATTATCAATAAAGAAAAAATCATTACTCTATCTTTATCATATGGAAAAATGTAATGTTTTATTACTCCATCGTTTACAAACAAATAATTTACAATTAAAGTACAGTACTGAGACCCCATGTTTTGAAAATATTCAATTATTTTTGTTTTCTGAAACACAATGATTTATTTTCAATAAATTGTTTTCTTTCATAAAATAACACTCCCATACAAATGAATGACAGGTCAATACTTTTATTCTTAACATCATACAAAATGATTTCCAACAACCACACAATACAGTAACATACATACGTGCTCAATAGAACCTTGGATATGAACAGACATCAGATACAGTTCAAATGTATCACTAGCTGGTAGGGAATTGGTAATAAAACTTGCTATCTTTAGAAATTATATTTATTTTTATACAATATGTAAGGAACCATAAGGAAACATTTGTCATGGATGACTGGCTAGTTGGAACCAGAGCTATTTCAGTGTTCAGTCCTTAATGTCCTTCCCAATAGTTACTTAGATTTGAAAACATTAGCCGAACATAACACAATGTAAAACTAACAATAAGTAATGTTAAATCCTTTAATCAACGGGAACATGTTATGGTCAAAGATAGTACTAGAACAGTGGTTTGTCTCTTTATGTTGTTTCAGGACTGGGGCTTTCCACTGGGCTCTGTTGAGAGAACAACGCCCCCAGTAGACAGTCAGTAGCACTGCAGGCAGTGGGCTCCTCTCCTCCCAGACACAAAAGCCTGTGGTACTGAGCCTGTGGAACCCAGCACAGCACCCTGGAACACACACACACACACACACACAGAGACGCACAAACACACACGCACCAGGCACACACAGTGTGAGCTATATTAACATGGTACTTGTAAGGTACTTAGTCTTAAGTAGAAAATCTTATTTAAACAAGTCAAAGATGAAAGAGTGTTGTGTAGCGATCTGAGTGTGACTTTGTACCATTCGTAGATGTCGTCTGTCACGGGTTCCGGCTGCGTTTGGACCCACTGACCGATTGACCACATCCTGACCACGTTGCCTATAGCAACCGTCTCCCCTTTACCCTCTCCATCGACCCCCTCAGCAGGCTCCTCAGGGACGTCCTCGTAGCACAGGAAGTAGCTGCTCGAGAAACACACACAGTCACACACAAATACAGACACAGACACAGGCAGTGAGATGCCATCTGATCAACTGTTCTTAGGCCTGAATTCCAAAATGTACATTGTCATCCAACATCTCAGTTCAAAAGAGTCCCAAAGTATTCTTGGCACTAATATTGTACTACAATTATTGTTTATTGACATGTTATGCCTTACTTTAACCCTTCTCTACCTCCCCCTCTCTCGCTCTCACTCACTACTCTGTCTTGGTGGCTCTCTCTTTCCCTGCCACTGGCTTGTCCTCCACTGTCTCTCCCTCCATCTCGCCATCAGTTTCCTGCTGTAGGCTCTCTCTGGGTCTCTCCACATTCCAGCGCATGCGTTTGCTACAGGCCAGTGTCGACCCCAGCCAGGTACGGGGCTGGACAACAGTACCGGTATATGGACAGCCTCACACTGTCTATCTGACACTTGCCTATGTAGAAATGGGAGATACTGGAATGGAGAGAGGGGAGAATGATAGATACATAAATGGCTGGATGAAGGATTGTGGAATGAATGTCAGACGAATGAGAATAAGGATTGACAAGTCCAAGCAGCTGTCCTCTAAAATATTTGGCTCATACTCCAGAATGTTCCATTTGTGGATCTAAATACAGGTATTCAAGTAGTGTTGGTACATATCGTCGCTGTCTGATGAAAACCTTGTAACTCAAATTTTGTGTTGAAAGCACTAACTTTCCTCAGTGTACTCTGAACATTTCATAACTCTAGGACCAAGAAAATGTATTCAAAATAGCTTCTGAAATCTCGAAATTGTATGTTCGTTAAAAATAGTCTAATATGGGAGTTTTTTTCAATTTCCTGAAAAGTGTCTGTTTTGGAGATGAGGTTTTCACCCGACAGCGGCGCTATGCGTCTGTATGTGCCTATGTGTGTGTTTAGTGGCTCACTGCCTTCAGATGTTATGGTGTAAGTACCAGAGGAGGCTGGTGGGAGGAGCTATGAGGACGGGCTCATTGTAATGGCTGGAATGGAATAAATTAAATGGTATCACACACATCAAACATATGAAAACCACATGTTTGACTCCATTCCATTTACTCTACCCCAGACATTACAATGAGGCCGTCCTATAGCTCCTCCCACCAGCCTCTTCTGGTAAGTACAGCACCTGGCCGGCTCAGCCTCCTCCAGAGAGAGAAAGTCAAAGGAGGCGTAGGTCAAGACCAGCTGCTCCAGCCTCGCACACAGCTGCTGGGAGAAGTCTAACAACTGGAGAGATGGACAAACACATAAATACAGACAGACAGACAGACAGACAGACAGATACACACAATTACTCAATACACACCACTCTCAGTTTACAGCATCTCTTGATTTTTCTCTATTATTTCTCAAACCTCTCATAAGCCTTTATTCTTGGCCAGAGTTGATTCACAGAGACATTTATGGTTGTGTGAAGTGTAGAATACATTTAATATCAATAAAGAGTGCAAAGGGAAGGGATCACTGCCGCTACCTCACTTTCCAACCAAGGTGCATGAATTGAGGATAGAGAGGCGATTCAGCAACACTTGTCAATAAAGAGGGACAGTTTTGTCCTACCCGGATTCAGGTGAGAAGGATTGTGTTTCGAAAGGCTCTTACTCGTGAGCGGATGTACACGGGCAGAGGCGTGCGCTGGGGCAGGGAGCTGCGAGCGGTCGACTCCAGGTAAGTGAAGTAGTGCTGACAGGTCCGCAGGAAAGTAGGCACCAGACGAGCAAAGTTTTCCTTTTGCAGATTGTCACGTCTGCAGACAACACACACACATGGTTATGTCACAGGACAGGGATTCATTATGTATTACTTTAATCCTTTTGATAAATAATAAATAATAACTTGAAACACCACTAGATGCAATTGTATAGTGACTTCCGTCTCGCTTCCGCATTGTCTCCGTGCTGCTGTGCTGTTTTTTGCTACTTGGCTACCTGCCAAACTATTCACGTTTTACTTTTAATAAACGTTTAATCAATCTCTGTGTTCAACAAATTTACCAACTTTTAGTTTTGTCCTCACTCATCTTTTTTCGTTAAACTTTTTCACCCCGGACGTTTATCCTGAGACAGAAGAGTCATTTTCCTGTACGTTTTAGCTGCCAACTTTACGTTATTTTCCTTTTTTCCATCGCAACTTTTTTCCCTTATTCAACTTTTTCACTCCGGACGCTTTATCTGGACATGGTTCATCAACATCTTCAACAGCCGAAGCTAAGTAGTAACATTAACATGATCTCTTCTAATTGCAGTCGCTGTACTCATAATATACAGGAGAACGATCGCCTTTACGGCGAGAATAGCTGTGCTACAAGCCCAGCTTCAGACGCAATCGTTAGGCAAGGGTAATTTCAGTGTAGGAAAGGAAGAAACAGCGTCTGTGCCACCAGTAAGTACAGACAGTAACGTTAGTATAAATCCCCCCGCACAGTCCCCGCAGCCGGACAACTTTCTCATGGCTTCTGGAGGGAAATACTGTTGGAATGCTCAACCGGTGTCGCTCATTCAGCCGACAGAAACCTTCAACCGGTTTTCCCCATTATGTAGCGAGTCGGAGTCTGAGTCTGAGTCTTCTCTAGTCTCTACTCCTCCCGTTACGGGGTCTGAGACGCCGAAGGCTCCCACCATTAGCTCTGACAAATTGAAAACCCTAGTCATTGGCGACTCCATTACCCGCAGTATTAGACTTAAAACGAATCACCCAGCGATCATACACTGTTTACCAGGGGGCAGGGCTACCGACGTTAAGGCTAATCTAAAGATGGTGCTGGCTAAAGCTAAAACTGGCGAGTGTAGAGAGTATAGAGATATTGTTATCCACGTCGGCACCAACGATGTTAGGATGAAACAGTCAGAGGTCACCAAGTGCAACATAGCTTCAGCGTGTAAATCAGCTAGAAAGATGTGTCGGCATCGAGTAATTGTCTCTGGCCCCTCCCAGTTAGGGGGAAGTGACGAGCTCTACAGCAGAGTCTCAGCACTTAATCGCTGGTTGAAAACTGTTTTCTGCCCCTCCCAAAAGATAACATTTGTGGATAATTGGCCCTCTTTCTGGGACTCACCCACAAACAGGACCAAGCCTGACCTGCTGAGGAGTGACGGACTCCATCCTAGCTGGAGGGGTGCTCTCCTCTTATCTACCAACATAGATAGGGCTCTAACTCCTCTAGCCCCACAGTGAAATAGGGTGCAGGCCAGGCAGCAGGCTGTTAGCCAACCTGCCAGCTTAGTGGAGTCTGCCAATAGCACAGTCAGTGTAGTCAGCTCAGCCATACCCATTGAGACTGTGTCTGTGCCTCGACCTAGGTTGGGCAAAACTAAACATGGCGGTGTTCACCCCTAGCAATCTTATTAGGATAAAGACCTCCTCCATTCCTGCCATTATTGAAAGAGATCGTGATACCTCACATCTCAAAATAGGGTTACTTAATGTTAGATCCCTCACTTCAAAGGCAGTCATAGTCAATGAACTAATCACTGATCATAATCTTGATGTGATTGGCCTGACTGAAACATGGCTTAAGCCTGATGAATTTGCTGTGTTAAATGAGGCCTCACCTCCTGGTTACACTAGTGACCATATTCCCCGTGCACCCGCAAAGCGGAGGTGTTGCTAACATTTACGATAGCAAATTTCAATTTACAAAAAAAAAAATGGCGTTTTCATCTTTTGAGCTTCTAGTCATGAAATCTATGCAGCCTACTCAATCACTTTTTATAGCTACTGTTTACAGGCCTCCTGGGCCATATACAGCGTTCCTCTCTGAGTTTCCTGAATTCCTATCAGACCTTGTAGTCATAGCAGATCATATTCTAATTTTTGGTGATTTTAATATTCACATGGAGAAGTCCACAGACCCACTCCAAAAGTCTTTCGGAGCCATTATCGACTCAGTGGGTTTTGTCCAACATGTCTCTGGACCTACTCACTGCCACAGTCATACTCTGGACCTAGTTTTGTCCCATGGAATAAATGTTGTAGATCTTAATGTTTTTCCACAAAATCCTGGACTATCGGACCACCATTTTATTACGTTTGCAATCGCAACAAATAATCTGCTCAGACCCCAACCAAGGAGCATCAAAAGTCGTGCTATAAATTCTCAGACAACACAAAAATTCATTGATGCCCTTCCAGACTCCTTCTGCCTACCCAAGGACGTCAGAGGACAAAAATCAGTTAACCACTTAACTGAGGAACTCAATTTAACCTTGCGCAATACCCTAGATGCAGTTGCACCCCTAAAAACGAAAAACATTTGTCATAAGAAACTAGCTCCCTGGTATACAGAAAATACCCGAGCTTTGAAGCAAGCTTCCAGGAAATTGGAACGGAAATGGCGCCACACCAAACTGGAAGTCTTCCGACTAGCTTGGAAAGACAGTACCGTGCAGTACCGAAGAGCCCTCACTGCTGCTCGATCATCCTACTTTTCCAACTTAATCGAGGAAAATAAGAACAATCCAAAATTTATTTTTGATACTGTTGCAAAGCTAACTAAAAAGCAGCATTCCCCAAGAGAGGATGGCTTTCACTTCAGCAGTGATAAATTCATGAACTTCTTTGAGGAAAAGATCATGACCATTAGAAAGCAAATTACGGACTCCTCTTTGAATCTGCGTATTCCTCCAGGGCTTAGCTGTCATGGATCTGCACAGCTCTGCGAGGGCCTGGGATCGGGAGAGACACTTAAGTGTTTTAGTACTATATCTCTTGACACAATGATGAAAATAATCATGGCCTCTAAACCTTCAAGCTGCATACTGGATCCTATTCCTACTAAACTGCTGAAGGAGCTGCTTCCTGTGCTTGGCCCTCCTATGTTGAACATAATAAACAGCTCTCTATCCACCGGATGTGTACCAAACTCACTAAAAGTGGCAGTGATAAAGCCTCTCTTGAAAAAGCCAAACCTTGACCCGGAAAATATAAAAAACTATCGGCCTATATCGAATCTTCCATTCCTCTCAAAAATTTTAGAAAAAGCTGTTGCGCAGCAACTTCACTGCCTTTCTGAAGACAAACAATGTATACGAAATGCTTCAGTCTGGTTTTAGACCCCATCATAGCACTGAGACTGCACTTGCGAAGGTGGTAAATGACCTTTTAATGGCGTCAGACCGAGGCTCTGCATCTGTCCTCGTGCTACTAGACCTTAGTGCTGCCTTTGACACCATCGATCACCACATTCTTTTGGAGAGACTGGAAACCCAAATTGGTCTACACGGACAAGTTCTGGCCTGGTTTAGATCCTACCTGTCGGAAAGATATCAGTTTGTCTCTGTGAATGGTCTGTCCTCCGACAAATCAACTGTACATTTCGGTGTTCCTCAAGGTTCCGTTTTAGGACCACTATTGTTTTCACTATATATTTTACCTCTTGGGGATGTTATTCGAAAACATAATGTTAACTTTCACTGCTATGCGGATGACACACAGCTGTACATTTCAATGAAACATGGTGAAGCCCCAAAATTGCCCTCGCTAGAAGCCTGTGTTTCAGACATAAGGAAGTGGATGGCTGAAAACTTTTTACTTTTAAACTCGGACAAAACAGAGATGCTTGTTCTAGGTCCCAAGAAACAAAGAGATCTTCTGTTAAATCTGACAATTCATCTTGATGGTTGTAAAGTCGTCTCAAATAAAACTGTGAAGGACCTCGGCGTTACTCTTGACCCTGATCTCTCTTTTGACGAACATATCAAGACTGTTTCAAGGACAGCTTTTTTCCCATCTACGTAACATTGCAAAAATCAGAAATTTTCTGTCCAAAAATGATGCAGAAAAATTAATCCATGCATTTGTTACTTCTAGGTTAGACTACTGCAATGCTCTATTTTCCGGCTACCCGGATAAAGCACTAAATAAACTTCAGTTAGTGCTAAATACGGCTGCTAGAATCCTGACTAGAACCAAGAAATTTGATCATATTACTCCAGTGCTAGCTTCCCTACACTGGCTTCCTGTTAAGGCAAGGGCTGATTTCAAGGTTTTACTGTTAACCTATAAAGCGTTACATGGGCTTGCTCCTACCTATCTTTCCGAGTTGGTCCTGCCGTACATACCAATACGTACGCTACGGTCACAAGACGCAGGCCTCCTAATTGTCCCTAGAATTTCTAAGCAAACAGCGGGAGGCAGGGCTTTCTCCTATAGATCTCCATTTTTATGGAACAGTCTGCCTACCCATGTGAGAGACGCAGACTCGGTCTCAACCTTTAAGTCTTTACTGAAGACTTATCTCTTCAGTAGGTCATATGATTGAGTGTAGTCTGGCCCAGGAGTGTGAAGGTGAACGGAAAGGCTGGAGCAACGAACAGCCCTTGCTGTCTCTGCCAGGCCGGTTCCCCTCTCCACTGGGGTTCTCTGCCTCTAACCCTGTTGCAGGGGCTGAGTCACTGGCTTGCTGGTGCTCTTTCATGCCGTCCCTGGGAGGGGTGCGTCACTTGAGTGGGTTGAGTTACTGACGTGATCTTCCTGTCTGGGTTGGCGCCCCCCTTGGTTTGTGCTGTGGTGGGAGACCTCTGTGGGCTATACTCGGCCTTGTCTCAGGATTGTAAGTTGGTGGTTGGGGATATCCCTCTAGTGGTGCGGGGCTGTGCTTTGGCGGAGTGGGTGGGGTTATATCCTTCCTGTTTGGCCCTGTCCGGGTTTTCTTCGGATGGGGCCACAGTGTCTCCGGACCGCTCCTGTCTCAGCCTCCAGTATTTATGCTGCAGTAGTTTATGTGTCGGGGGCTGGGGTTAGTTGGTTATACCTGGAGTACTTCTCCTGTCTTATCCAGTGTCCTGTGTGAATTTAAGTATGCTCTCTCTAATTCTCTCGTTCTCTCTTTCTCTCTGAGAACCTGAGCCCTAGGACCATACGTCAGGACTACCGGGCATGATGACACCTTGCTGTCCCCAGTCCGCCTGGCCTTGCTGCTATTCCAGTTTCAACTGTTCTGCCTGCGGCTACGAAACCCCTACCTGTCCCAGACCTGCTGTTTTCAACTCTTAATGATCGGCTATGAAAAGCCAACTGAGAGACCTGAGCCCTAGGACCATACGTCGGGACTACCGGCCGTGGTGACTCCTTGCTGTCCCCAGTCCGCCTGGCCTTGCTGCTATTCCAGTTTCAACTGTTCTGCCTGCGGTTATGGAACCCCTACCTGTCCCAGACCTGCTGTTTTCAACTCTTAATGATCGGCTATGAAAAGCCAACTGAGATTTATTCCTGATTATTATTTGACCATGCTTGTCACTTAAGAACATTTTTGAACATCTTGGCATGGTTCTGTTATAATCTCCACCGGCACAGCCAGAAGAGGACTGGCCACCCCTCATAGCCTGGTTCCTCTCTAGGTTTCTTCCTAGGTTTTCGCCTTTCTAGGAGTTTTTCCTAGCCACCGTGCTTCTACACCTGCATTACTAGCTGTTTGGGGTTTTAGGCTGGGTTTCTGTACAGCACTTCGAGATATTAGCTGATGTAAGAAGGGCTATATAAAATAAAATTGATTGATTGATGATATAGTTTAGGTGCACTAATCATTGACTCACCTAACCTTTACCTATCATTATCTTAGACTACATTAACAACTTTCCTAACTGACTCTAACGTTACCTGTATAAAAGATGTGCCTGAAACTCATCCGCTTTATTCAGCAGGTACTGGAGTTGCTGTTCAATGGGTCTGAGCTTCTGATCCATCATGTTGATGTCATGGCATGAGGACGTGGACTTCCAAGCCGCATCCCCTGTGCTGTCCCTTTGATCGCCACATGAGGGCGCCAAAGCACGATCCTCTAAATGCTCCACATTTTCTGAGAAATTGCGGGAAATAATTTGCTGATTTGAGTTTGACTAGCAGAGTTAGCACGTTTTTTCGTCTACATAATTATTAAGCTACCTATGCATTTTGACAGAAAGTCACCTGTGTCTGGTGATGATTCAGGATTATTTTTCGTCTCCCCCGTTCCATGCTTTCTTCCTATGTGACCTGGCTTTCTGGTGAGTTTGCTTAGGTTGACACCTCCTCGAAATCCTTCATTAGCCAGCTAGCTTTAGCTTGTCAGATAGCTAGCAACTGCACTATAAGACACGGGTTTCTTGTGTGTTGTGTATTAATTGAACACTTTACAAGTTACAACTTTCTGAGCCAGTATTTTCATGAATTGAGGATAGTTAGCTATTAGCTAACTAAGCGACACCTACGCCACTTTCCCCCAATCCTCTGAATGCTTGTGAAGAGCTCATGTGCAGCGCCATGGACGTTCCGGTCCCACGGTCAGTCCAGGACTTGACAAGTACGGTTCTCAACCTCTCGCCGTCTCCTCTTTCCCTTGGTGTCTATATCTGACGCTCGGTCCCGTCTCAACTGATTTAGTCTGTCTGCAGGCTAGCCTAGCGCGAGAACTACTACTACGAGAGCGTGTGAAGCAACCACTAGAGCGAGCGGACCCCTCTGCTAGCCGAAACATGCACAAAACCTCTTGACAATTATGTTTGCATATTTATATACATAATTGGAGATTGACAACCCTTCTGTCTAGGAAGACTAATAAATAAATGATTGCAAAATGTAAAAAAAAAGACCATATATCTTACACCATTGTCATTGTCAAGCCAAATATTATCGTTTGTTTGACAACACTGGTATGAAAAAATATATGCTTTGATTTGTCAATATTAGTATCCCCAGTAGCTATATGAATAGAGTTATACTAACTAACTCTATCAAAAGTCTAGAAGTGAGTTTGCGGAGTGCAGACTGATGATGACCACCGGCTCCACGCTTCGATTCATGGCTCTCTCAGTTCTTGCCACCATAGGGCAACATTGATAAATAAAACCCCACTGAATCGAAGTGAATTGGGTTACATTACATTTTAAACTTTTTAGAGATTTCGTATGTGATCAGAACATGTATTAATCTCTCGGCGTGGTCGCTGTGCGCTGTTGTAGTTGACATAATCGTGTATGACGTAATATATGAGCCTATGACGTAAACGCAGTCAAGAAATGATTAAGTTGATTGGCTCAGTTGAGTTGATAGTTTGCGTAGGACAGTCATCCTCATGTTCAAAGACATTACTTTGCCTGGACAAGAAATTCTGTGTAACTGTATGTACAGCTAAATTTACCAGGATTTTATTTAAAATGTTAGAAAATTGAAGATAAAAATGTATTTGTTTATAATTTTTCTATCATGGTACAGGTCCAATCTGAAGGATGTTTTAAAATAAAATGGGTAAAAGTCATAAACGGTTGAGGAGAGTTTGTCTAAAGGTAAGTCTCATATAAGAAAATAAAAAAAGTGATCTGTGTGTCTCTGTAATGGGGAAATATTTTTAGTATTACAGCCATATGCTAGGGGTTTTAAATCCTCTCCTTGAGGACCCCCAGACGTTCCACTGTATTCCACAGCTAGCACACCTAATTCAACTTGTCAACTAATCATTAAGCCCCTTGAATAGGTGAATCAGGTTTGCTTGTTTAGGGCTACAACAAAACTGTGAAATGTCTGGGGTTCCCCAAGGAGAGGGTTGAAAACCACTGGCCTATGCAAAAAACAGACTGATATGCTTTATGTTTGGAAAAGTGGGCATAAAAATGGAGGGCTCAAGTGTAATTTATTTCATTACATTCCTCTACCCCAGGCTGGGACCCTCCAAGTTAGTGCTGGAGAACAGGTGCTTCAGACAGATGACCATAATGGACCAAGGCTGCCAGCACTGGTGGACTGCCCCAAGAACAGCCCCCTAAAGGTTAGAAACGGCTTTGAGTTCTGTTGCAAAAACGCTTTGAACAGTTCAGAGTGAAATACGTATCAGTTCAATTGGAAAACGTTCAAAACGTTTTGTAACGTTAGGCATGCTGAATGTACTCCAGGCAAACCTCTCAGAGCAGACTGGTTGGCTCTAAGCCACACCCACTTCAATTGTGATTAGGCTTTTAATGTGATTAAGCCCTGCCCACTTCCAATTTTGGTCCCCTCTTCGAATCAAATCCCGAGTGCCTGCCACATCCGTTTTGATTGGTTCTTGGTCAGAAATGCTATGCCTTAATTGGACATCCATTTTTATTGGTTCGTTGGTCAAGTGGATAGTGCTGTCATTCATATGCTAATGATGTATAGGGCTAAACCACGCTTGTCCATTTTTGGTCACCCCTAATCTGAGCTCCGCCCACATCCATTTTGATTGGCACCTTGGTAGGGGATGGGCAGGTTGTATACTGGGCCAATTTCAGTGGCAAAACGTTGTTGAACATTGCCGATACAAATGCCATGACTAGAGCTTACGTGATTCCTTATTCTACATGTTTAAGAGGCATGTTTGTTCATTATAGCGTAATTCTATCTGAATGTTGCTAAACGTTGTCTTGCTGAACATGCCCCTGGTTGTATAAGGACGTTTTGTTTTGAAATCTTTACCTGGTTGTAACTGAGAGTTGGTTGTAATGTAAGTTATATGACAATGAGATAATGATGCATGGGTCACTTACTGTACTAGTTAGAACCAATAGCATTCAAATTCTGATTCTTATTCTAATTCTAAAGTTAGCCCTTATGTGACATGTCACTCAGTACCGTCATGTCTATGGTGAAAGAGATGGTTTCTATGGTGATACGATTTTGCTAATATTGTTGTTTATCTCAGAACTTCGTGCCGAAGCCCCCACGAGGCCCCAGGCTGAGCGGTCAGGCCAAGATGGCCAAGGTCGAAAAGAACGCCAGAGAGGCCGTGGAGTCCAGAAAGGACAGAGAGGCCAAGGCAGCGGCGAAAAAACCAAGCCACCAAGTAGTTGGTGTGTTGGCGCTGCCTCCACCTCTTCTATCTCCAACAACCAGTTACAGTGAGTATTGATCACCACTTCCAAAATACTTGGATTTATTGATAGAATTCTTAAAGGATATATGGTGGAAGGATCAACTAATGGCTCTACTCTCCTCTTTCTTTAGGTGTCCTGCCAGCTATCAAGAACACTAAAGTGACGAAGGTGGAGACAACAGGTGGGTGTTGGTGACACAGTGGTTATTCAATAGAATCGTTGCCATGGTTACGAGCTTGTTCAGCTGTAATTCTGATTCTCTTCTCTTTCAGTGCCACCAGGCCCCATGACACCTGAGGATGAGGTGAGAATGAACTCCTCTCCATCTGTTGATGACCCCCTTACCCCAGAGACCCCAGAGAGTGATGTCACCTCCGATGCCACTTCTCTGGCGGACACACCCCGTGAGATGACACCTGAGAACGTAGAGGAGGCGTCTTCTCTAGAGGACTTCCTGAAGTCTCACCCGTGAGTTCTGCTCTGAACCGTGTTATGTGCAGTAGAAAAATGGAATCTAGTTGCCAGTCTACTAACCAATGATTCCTGATGTTTGTTTGTTTTCTAGTCAGAGAAAGTGCATCAGGAAGTTCCTCAAACAAAAGGTAAGTCCCACATTTTTTCTTCTTTACCCCATTTCTACTTCTTTACCGACTAATCATGCCAACAACAACAAAAAACGTGTAACTTAAAGACTAAGAGGAAATGCAGTCATTTAAAAATGATTGTTTTCCGTATTTCTTTCTAAGAATGTGACCATAGAGGACCTGGAGGACATGTCCTATGCATTCCTCCTGCCAGCGATAGCTCTGCTCAGGATCTCCAGTCCAGAATCATCCAACTGCTCCTTCCGGGGGTCAGGGGTGCTGAAGATCGTCTCGGAGACGTTCCACCGGCGGAGCTCTGAGCCAAAGGGGAGGCTCAGGGGCGGGCAGCCCCCCACGCCCAATTCTGAGACAGACAAGTAGCTTCAGGGTACAGCAGACATGGTTGTGAGTAATATCCTGAGGAATGCCCAGGAGGACCTCTTCTCCTCTGGTATGAATGACCTGGAGACCACCAATCCAGGCATCGCTCTGACCGAAGAGAGGCTCTCCAGTATCTTCTCAGAGCTGTTTAGGGACGCCTGTGAGAGTGCCCAGGAGGCCGCCAGACGGATCCACCACACGAGGTCCGGAAGAGGCAACAAAAGCCGGAGTGGGAGTTGCTCTGGGTCATCACAGGGATCGAGCCGGTCCAACATGCCAGAGCTGGTAGAGTGTGTGGATGCTCAGCTATCTCTGGAACATCCAAATGTGTCCTGCTCCAACAGAAGCTCTGGGTCCTCACAGGGATCGAGACGGTTCGACCTCTGTCATCAGGCAGTGGAGATGGAGAGGGTTTATCTCCAGAGAGACACACCCCACTCCAGTGTCAGTGTGAGAGAACTGGGGTCAGTGAGGAGGGCCAAGAGAAGGGATGTCCATAAAGCCCTCAGTGAGGGGTCCCTCAATGTCTTTGCCCTGTTCAGGGAGAGGGCAGGGGAGATTTGGCAGACCAGCACATGGGACATGGAGCAGACCCAGCCTCCCAGCACCCCCACATCCAGCGAGGAGGATTTGTGGGACAGCGACTCCAGCTTGTCTCATGGGGTTGGGGGAGGAGGAGAGGGGCAGCTCCCTGATCCTGACCCCCCAGGCCTCCACCTCACTCTCTGATCAAGACAAGAGAGCACTAGGTTAGTTATTATGTAGTCTTGTCTCCTTTTGCTCCCTTGTTATTATTGTTATGCCATTTACAATGTGACCAAGATGTTTTGGGGTGGGGGTGCTGTCGATGGGGGGAGGGAGTCTTTTCTCCGCTCTGCTGACAAGTCATTTTCTCCGCTCATACAGGAGTCATAAAGGCCTAGTTCACTAATTTTGTGAAGAAAATCATCTATAAAAAATAATAATGATATATCTATATATACATTTTAAATAAATGTTGATTTGACTAGAGGACGTCTGCCAGATCCTGACCGCCTGGGTGGAAAAGATGCTGAACAGGACCTGCAACGACAATTACAGGGCCAGTGTCATCATCCAGAAAGGTCCATTTATAACCTGTTTTACCAATATGACCAGTATTAACCCTGTTATAACCAGTGTAATAACCAGTGTATTATCATTATAGTAAATGTACTAGATACTGCATAGTGCTATACATGGATGTGGCTTTGAATCAGTTCAGAGTATTAGTGTGTTTTCTTAGGATTGGATTCTGGTGCCAGGGACAGGTTCCCTTACATTCAGTGTCCTTCTTCATCAGAGGAAGAAGAGGAGTTGGTCACGAGTGTCATGACTGTCTTACACTCAGAGCCCTCCACCTCAACCAAGGCAGCACGGGCAGCTCCTGCACAGACCCTGGAGTTCAACCCCTGTCTGGATGAAGATGAGGTGGTCCCCAGCACCTCCATGGGTGCGGGATTCCTGACGACCACTCAGGCAGCATGGGCAGCTCCTGCCCAGACCTTGGAAGAAGAGGTCGGGGGAGCTGATGTCTCTGAGGTGAGTACCAGCTCCCTGACCCCCACTGAGGCCAGGCAGGGCCTCCTGGGGAAGATTCCCTCTCTCCTTCCGGGTGAGATCCTCATCGAGGAGGACATCTCCTTTCGCAGCACTCCCAGGGACACCGTCATGAGCCCCCAGACCCTGAAGCTTATCCTCCAGGGCATCATGCGCCGACTGGAGGCCTCAGAGTTCCCCCAGGCCATGATGGCCAACGACCCCTTCAGGCTGATGAAGAATCTCTTTGTGGAGGTCCAGCATGCCCTGAAGTATGCTGACATCTCTGTCCTCTTCAGCCTGGAGGAGAGCATCCAATTTAGGGGGAAGATGCAATGAAGGCCATCGTGAAGGCTGCGGCTAAAAGGTTGTCCTTGCGTTCGGATTCCAACCGGCGTGCCGCACGCTATGGTGGCGAGGTAGCCGTCTGTTGCATGGCAGATACCATCGCGCACGTCATGGCGACTACGCCCAGGACTGGAGTTCTGACGGCCATTTTGGAGCGAGGAGGAGCCTTGGTAGTGGGAGGTCACGCTCCTCTTCAAGCTCCTCAAAGAGTGACATCACCCTCACAGAGGAACTCTTGGCCCAGGGGGAAACCCTAGAAGAGGACCAAGAGGAGGTGGCTGCGATCGACGACAACAAGAAATGTGACTCTGCTAGCTTGGAGAAGGCCAGCAGCAGCTCCCTCTCCGCAGACCTTGTGGACAGCACCTCCACACAGGTAAGGAGTCTACCATTAACCAGTATGTTGTTTAGTTATTGGGGCTGTTTGATTGTGAGGCACCAACTCATATCTGTTTTCTCTCTACTAAGAAGACAGTGAAGGACGAGGCTGTGAAGGAAGGAGTGAGGAAGTCAGGAGAGGGGAAGCGAGGTCGCAAGAAGACCCTGAAGAAGAACAAGGTGTCTCCCCTTGGCACTGATGGTAAGTCCTCCCTTCTGTCAGTCCACATGTCTATTTGTCTTCAACAAAATTATATTATTTCACCACATTGTAATGTTAGGGGAAGAGACTATGATGAAGTTATCAGGGTCTTATTCATTAAACGGAAGTAACAGGGAGGAACTTCCTTGAACAAAAAAAGGTGTTTTTGTTTTCCATTGCAAAAGTTTTTTTTACGGTTTGTCCTAATGATGTCATGCCATGTTCTCTGTCACCTGTTCAGATACCGTGGCTGATGAGCCGGGGGAAAAACGATCTCTCCTCCTGAGGATTACAGCTTCCCCTGCAAAAAGAGAAGCGGCAAAAAGTAGTTGTGTGGGTATACCCACTTAGAGCACTTCAGTGCACTTGCCTCCTCTCCACAAACCCAGAGTAAACTCACAAACCATTTCATGATTCCAACCATACCCCCACGCTATTGTGGCGAGGGAGCCATCTGTTGCATGGCGGACACCATCGCACACGTCATAGATGACCATGCTGAAGATTGGAGCTCTGACGGCCATTTTGGAGCCAGGAGGTAGTAGTGACATCACCCTCACCAAGGAGCTCTTGGCTGAAAGGGCCAAGGAAGCGGACCAAGACGACGTGGCTGATGATGAAACTGGCATGACAATACCCCCCCCCCCCCCAAAAAAAAATAACAAACCATGATGATTCCTCCCATAGCCCGGCCCGGACCTATTTCATTCAATAAACATGTACTTGCATCTATTTTGAACCTCTTTTTTTGTTTTTAACAGGCCTACTGTAGACTACAAATTATTAAGTGCAAATTGATGTGTGTACTGCATCAATATTATGAGTTCACTGTGCCAGTCATTATGAGTTCACTATGCCAGTCATTATAGTTAATCTAGGCTTTAACACTCTTAACTGTATTGGTATTGACACAATACGAGTTACATTTGAGTATTTTCTAAATTTGTGTTTCTGAGGGAATACATCTGCAATATACTGCTAATAATGTTAATCGAGAGGGAAAAATACTTCTGGAAATGTACAAAAATAATAGATCATATTCTTGCCTTTGACAGTTTAGATCATTCAAATGTAATAGCTTCAGGGTTGTGGAGGTCATAGTCTCTTATGACGGCTACCAAAGTCCATCCTGCTTTCACCACTCGCTCACACTAGTCCAATATCTTAACCTCTCCCCTACCGGAACCTAATCGAGTAGCTGGCCCGGCACTCACGCAAGATTTGGTTCTGGGTTGCAGAGATTATGGAGGTCAAAACAAGGTCTATGGCTGCGTTTACACAGGCAGCCCAATTCTGATCTTTTCCACTAATTGGTATTTTGACCAATCAGATCAGCTCTTTTTCCAAGAATTGGGCAAACGATCATAATTGGACTGCATGTGCAAACACAGCCTGTCATGCAGGACCTGACCAGGAAAAACTCTGATCTGAAAAACTGTCAAGAACATGGCAAGAACATGATCTATACTACTATTTCCAAAAGTATTTTTCAATAAAGTTTAACATTATTAGCAGTATATTGCAGATGTATTCCCAATAATATACTCCAGCAAGCAAAAGACTGGAAACGGAACAAGGTAAAATCAAATAAACTCCTGCCCTATACCCCACAAGGAAATAGGATGAAAGACTTGATGATGTGTATGTAGGCTATGTTTATTTAGCCTGCTCATTACTGCTATCAGATGGAAGCAGGCTATTTCTGGTGTGCATTTTCAGAGCCTTTGTGTGATGTGTTTCACCTATCAACACCTATGACCAGGTGCTCCTTTGCTCTTCCGTCTCAGTCTACCTCTGGCAGTATCAAATTCTCGGTAAGCAAATCTCCCATTTGCATGCCCTGCGATTTGTTTTCGTTTTATTCAGCTATAGTTTGAGTTTCTGCTTATGTATCTCTCTCTCTCTCTCTCTCTCTCTCTCTCTCTCTCTCTCTCTCTCTCTCTCTCTCTCTCTCTCTCTCTCTCTGTCTCTCTCTCTCTCTGTGTGTCTCTCTCTCTCTCTCTCTCTCTCTCTCTCTCTCTGTGTGTCTCTGTCTCTGTCTCTCTCTTCTGCACAACACTGTACCTCAGTTAGTCTTTGGTACTATTGTTATGTATTGACCTAATGGCTTGTAGACTTTAGAAAAGTGGCATTTGCTTACTGTAGGCTAGTATGTATCCACTATATATTTGGGCTTGCTTTCAATATTAGATAATGAGTTTAACTTGTAGATTTCTGATATTAAATGCTGTACAGTCATATACTTTTTATTCTACTGTAACTGTACTCCATTTACAATCTTGTGGTTGTGATTGTATGGGCACATTATTACTTGTAAGCAGAGTAATAACAATAGCAGTTGTTTTGTGTGTGGCGAAATTGCAAATCTGGAATAGGGGAAAGAGATAAGCAACAGTTTGTTCATTAGGAGAAGATGGAAATGACAAATCCATGGTCTGGACATGGTCACATGATACATTGGGCGCGCTCCTGCTACCTACCATACACATTGCGCCAGCGCAACCGCGCGCAGCTACACCAGAAAAAAAAAGTGTAGCCTCCCGCTCAAGCCATCATCGGCAATGCGCGGACAGACAAGGCGATATTCCTCTGCCCTCCAAAACCAAACGAAGAGCAAACAACAACGCTTTTACCGGTGACACTCTTCGGTAATATAAGGTAGTCCGTTTGTAACGCAAAATGGCTCAAAGCGGATTAAAAGAAGGCTTTTGTGTAATGTGATACTGGGAGACTAGCAGTTCATGTTTCACGGATGTTACAGTTTTTTTGCCTCTGTAGCGTTGTATGTTAGCAATGGATCTCTATCCCTCTTCGGAGTCTGTTATGCGGATAGGGAGGGAGTCGTGCCGTTTGTTCCCCTTGTGCTCTAGCTGTTGATAGCTAGCCTCCAAAGAAAATAACAATGAACTGAATCAAACAGTTTTGTTTTAGGCTTTTACCCTGCTGATATTTTAAAGACACACCCGGGAACATTTTGTATTTGTTGAACGAACCTTTTGTTGAAACTAGACAAACATTTTGGGATCACCAGCTTCTTTGGGCAGTGGTGCATTGAGGCGACACAACAATGGGATTAACTTTGACCATTGACTGAGAATTGTTTTTAAAAGTTAATTTATCTCAGAGAATATAGTGGTGAGTTTTTGGACCGAGCGCATATTTGCGCGAAATTTGGATGACTTGACAATCTACCTGCCTAAATTTGTGGAGAAGACCATTGTGAGGACTCGCCGGACAATCGCATGTGTCCAGTCTAGTTGGTCTGGTCTAGAACGGCTTCATCACTGAAACACGACCACACAAAGCCTGCTAGAAAAACGATGGCGAATGACTCGATGCAAGTAAGTGTCCCCTGTAGCTCAGTTGGTAGAGCATGGCGCTTGCATCGCCAGGGTTGTGGGTTCGTTTCCCACGGGGGGCCAGTATGAAAAATGTATGCACTCACTAACTGTAAGTCGCTCTGGACAGTGGCGGTTTTACACGGAGGCCGGGGGAGGCCCGTGCCTCCCTGGAAATGTCCCTGGCCACCCCTGTGGCCCCCCCGTGCTGACCAAATAAAAAATTATGAATTTATAAATATTTTACACGCGAGCGCCAAAAGCGGAACTAATGCAACGCTCTACACGGCAACGTTCTACACGGGTAAATTAGAGTGGCGCACCCAAAACTGTATCCTGCCATCTGCCTGCCTGCAACGTGTGGTGCTGCTTCGGTGAATGAGAGCTCAGCAACTACTATTTGCGAGAGGAGCTACGATTTGCAGGAGTCGAAGGTAAGCAAAACGATTTAATATCATAAGTGACTTGTTGTTCTTGCACATAGCCTACATGTTCCTTTTGTTCCTCACACATAAATCAAATCAAGTTTTTAAATGTCTGGTCTCGATTTGTTTAGAAATGTAATCATATCTAAGCAAACTCATCGAAGCAGAAGCAAATATCCAAATGTTAGTAGGCTATCCTTGCTAGGTCTACACAATGTTGTGATGTTAACCACGTAACTTCATCCGTCTTGGCTGTTGCATCGCGATAACAAATACATTTTTAGTAAAGTAATCAACAGGTTATCTGCCAGTGTTAAGTAGGGAGGGATGGTTAGGTAACAAAATGTAATGCATGCCCCTACGTTTTTTCTTCTTCTAATAGTTATCATGAAACGAGGAAGGGACATAAAGTCATTTTTTGCCCCAGCAAACAAAAAAGTGAGAGAAACAAATCGAGGTTTTGAGAAAGTTGAGGAAGAGGGAGAGCCAGCATGTGATGAAAGTGAGGGGTCTGACAAAGAGAGGGAAATTCCAGAGGGTGAGGAGGATGAAGAAGAGGGTGAGGAGGATGAAGAAGAGGGTGAGGAGAATGAAGAAGAGGGCGAGGAGAATGAAGAAGAGGGTGAGAAGCATGAAGAAGAAAGCATACAGGGACAGAGAGATGAACAGCCAGAGGGACAGCAAGTGGATCCATGTGGATCAAGTACTGCACCATCAGGTTTGTGATGAGGAAGGTTCTTACTATTTGCAAAGCAATGCAATTACAATGTAATGGTAGGCCTGCTGGGTGTCCTTAAAATGCTGCTTTCTGCTGTTAATTCTTTTTGTGTCAATATGGCTCTGTTTTTTTTTTAAGAAAATACTTTGCCTACATTTTGAAATACATGCAGATATACAGTAAATAAATGTTGTAGTTGTGCCCTATGTTTACTGTCCATCTTCTTCAGATATCAGCAAGTCTAAGTATGACGTACCAGTACAGCCGAACTTGAAGATATTCCCAACCACACTGATGGGGGACAGAAGACGAAGCTTCAGACCAAACTGGTACACTACTCATCCATGGCTTGAGTATTCTGTAATGACGGACTCTACATGTTGCTATGCATGTAGACATTTTAGCACACCAAATGCCCCAGACACCGTTTTTGTTTCAACACCTGGTTTTACAAACAGGAAAAAGGCAACTATGAGAAATGCAGGGTTTTCACTACATGCAAAGTCTGAACGACACAAGTGTGCAATGATCGCATGGAGGGATTATCAAAGAGCTGTTAGAACTGACGCAACACTAACAGATCTCCTTGACAAAGAACACACTAAACAAGTACAAGAAAATCAGGCATACATTAAAACAGTTGGGGAAGTGCTGTTGCTTACAGCTACACAAAACATAGCACAAAGAGGACATGATGAATCTGAAGGGTCCACTAACAAAGGAAACTTTAGGGAAATTCTTAACACAGTTGCTAACCACAACCAACTTGTTAAGAGAAGATTAACTTCCATTCACAATGCAAAGTACACAAGCAAGATCATCCAGAATGAGGTTTTGGGTTGTTTGGCAGAAATAGTTCGGTCTGAAATCATAGAAGAAGTGAAGAAAAGTGAGGTTTTTAGCGTCATGGCAGATGAAACAAAGGATATTTCAAAAAAAGAACAGATGTCCTTCACACTCAGGTACTATTACAATGGGGCCATTAAGGAGAGTTTTCTCCATTTTGAATCTGCAGAGAGGTTAGATGCAGCAGGGCTTACTGGAAAAATAGTACACTTACTGGAACGTTATGGCCTGGACTACAAAAATAACCTCGTAGGCCAAGCGGTACGATGGCGCTGCCCGTTATGAGCGGTAAGCATTCAGGGGTTCAGGCAAGGATCAAAGAACAGGCTAAATTTGCCTTCTACGTCCATTGTAGTGCTCATTGTCTGAATTTAGTGTTAGTTGATGTAGTCAAAAGTGTCCCAGAAACGGAGGAGTTTTTTTTCTTTGTTACAGAGTCTTTATATGTTTACTTCTTCCTCATATGTGCACCCAAAATGGCTGTCTCTCCAAAGAGAAATGTATGGCAGAACCAGAGAGCTGCAACGTTTAAGCGACACACGTTGGTCATGCCGATTTCTAGCCCTACGTAATATCATGGACACTCTACCTGCCCTTAAACGACTACTGCAAGAGATTGCTCAAGAACGTCATGGTGAAAGAACTGTTGAGGCCCGAGGTCTTCTTGCTCAAATTGACCTAGAATTTGTTGTGCATCTTGTTACTCTGCGTAAGTTGTTTGGGGAGACAAAGCTATTGTCTGACATGTTACAGTCACAAACTGTTGATCTGTCAAGTGCTGTTGACTTAGTAAATGCTTTAGTCCTGACATTGAAAGACCACAGGCAGGAGTCTTTCTTTGATGAGTTGTGGGATGAAGCATTGAATATTTGTGAGCAGTGTGATTCTGCAACAAGGTCAGTGGCGAAACGTCAGAAAATGCTGAGCTCTAGACTCAGTGGCTACTGCACGCTAAGCACTGTTGGTCAGAGGGAGGTAGAACGTGACAAAGATATGTTTCTCACATCATTTTTCTATCCTGTAATTGACAGCATGCTCAATGAGTTGAACAGACGTTTCTCCAATAAAACTGTGAGCTCATGAGAAGCATACAGTCTCTCAGTCCCCAGAGTGATACCTTTTTAAAGGAGAGCAATGTTTTTTCATTTGGCCGTTTGTATAATGCAGACATTGATGATTTAGGGCATGAGCTCCATCAATTTAAGAGAGTTTTGGACAGAAAAATACAGAGTGGTGAAGTCAAAAAGCCATGCAGTACAGTTGAGCTGGTTTGTTTTATTGAGCCATACAGGGAAGTTTTCTTTGAGCTCTTTAGACTGTGCAAGATTGCTGTAACCCTTCCTGTAAGCTCAGCCTCTGCGAACGCAGTTTCTCCACACTGAAACTGATAAAAACCTTCCTGCGGTCCACCACTAGTGATGAGAGACTCAGTGATCTTGGTGTCCTGAGCATAGAGTCCAGAAGGGCCAAGGCTCTGGATCTTGATGTATTTGTGGACCGTTTTGCCAGACAGCACAACCGCCGTATCCTGTTGCTGTAGTGTATCTATATGATATATACGCTAGTAGCGTATGAGTGCCGCTGTGAGGAAAAAAGAGATATAATGAACAATAAAACAACAAGCTTGAGCTTCTTAAGACACGGTGGGTTTATCTGTTCTCAATACCACCGGTAAAATGAATGGAGTTAGTCTGGTGTCCACATGAAGTTACGTGTGTAGACAAATAGTCTGGTGTCCATATGAAGTTACATGTGTAGACAGAGACAGTCTGGTGTCCATATGAAGTTACATGTGTAGACAGAGAGTCTGGTGTCCATATGAAGTTAGATGTGTAGACAAAGAGTCTGGTGTCCATGTGAAGTTACATGTGTAGACAGAGACAGTCTGGTGCCCATATGAAGTTAAATGTGTAAACAAAGACAGTCTGGTGTCCATATGAAGTTACATGTGTAGACAGAGACAGTCTGGTGCCCATATGAAGTTACATGTGTAGACAAAGAGTCTGGTGTCCACATGAAGTTACATGTGTAGACAGAGAGTCTGGTGTCCATATGAAGTTAGATGTGTAGACAAAGTCTGGTGTCCATGTGAAGTTAGATGTGTAGACAAAGAGTCTGGTGTCCATGTGAAGTTACATGTGTAGACAGAGACAGTCTGGTGTCCACATGAAGTTACATGTGTAGACAAAGAGTCTGGTGTCCATATGAAGTTAGATGTGTAGACAAAGAGTCTGGTGTCCATATGAAGTTACATGTGTAGACAGAGAGTCTGGTGTCCATATGAAGTTAGATGTGTAGACAAAGAGTCTGGTGTCCATGTGAAGTTACATGTGTAGACAGAGACAGTCTGGTGCCCATATGAAGTTAAATGTGTAAACAAAGACAGTCTGGTGTCCATATGAAGTTACATGTGTAGACAGAGACAGTCTGGTGCCCATATGAAGTTACATGTGTAGACAAAGAGTCTGGTGTCCATATGAAGTTACATGTGTAAACAGAGACGGTCTGGGGTCCATATGAAGTTAGATGTGTAGACAAAGACAGTCTGGTGTCCACATGAAGTTACATGTGTCTACTTAGATGAACCCACCGTGTCTTAAGAAGCTGAAGCTTGTTTTATTTTTCATTTTACATCATCTATCTTTTTTTCCTCACAGTACCAGTAGTTCCACACACTACTAGAGTGTATGTATTGTAACGGTTTTGACTTGAGGTTATTTATAGGGGTGCCAGGTAGGTTGTGCCTACCAGAGAAAGCATGGGTTTCTCCTTTTAGTTTGGGAGGGAATGAGTCCCATCTGGTCCGTCAAGTCACACCAATACAAAGGACTTATGTAAAAGTCAAGATGGAAATATACTTTTCATAAACCCCTTAAAACCTTGGAAAGAACTTCAAACAAGTGTATTCTTTTGCGTGGTTGTATTAACAACATAAATGATCACACACACCCACACACAACAATATAACAAATCAATGCACTTATGTTCATTTAGAAATGTCCTGTACCTCGGCCATAAAAAGAGTCCAGCCCGGTAAATAAGTTCAGTGACTCAAGTGACCTTAGTCCCGCAACGTTTGTCCGTAGCATAAACCCAGTATATTCATACACTCAAAATAACACTTATTTTGTAACACAACTATAAAGCGTATCAAAGACTACCCAAAGAATAATACGTCCTCACAACTACATAAATCACAGTATACATCACCCCAAACAAATGAAATACCGTGTACAAAAAGTTGTAGTCAGTCGGTCAGTCAGATAATCCGCCAACAGCTCTCCAGCGGAGAAAAGGCCACGAAAACCAACGGAGAAAGTTGTAGTCAGTCGGTCAGTCAGACAATCCGCCAACAGCTCCCCAGCGGAGAAAAGGCCACGAAAACCAACGGAGAGTTGTAGTCCACAGACGCACAGAGTGGATCCAATCCTGGGTAAACTCGCTTTAAGGCTACAAAACACACTGTAAGGCAACAAAACAAACGTCATGGCGAAGCTTCATCAACTGAAGGTAGTACACATCCTCATTCATGTCTCAATCACAACTTCCCCTTTTGCGCAGCTGATGCTGGCTATTTAATGAGGAATTAAAGGGGAAGCGCCCTATTAGAAGGAGAAGCACTGAGACGGTTCAGAAATATTCAGGGCCGTCACACACCCCCTCCCCCGGAAAAAGCCGACCACCGCCCGGGAAGGCAGATCCTGGTCGGGGAAACCGAGAAAGGTCTCCTCATCACTTTCCTCTACAAAAATATTCATTACTTTTTGGCGCTCACGCTCCTCAGCTGAGGGGTCACAGGCATTAAGCCGTGAGACTTCTGGGTCTGGGAATCCGAGAAAAGTCTCCTTACTTTCCTCTTCAAAGATCTCCAGGACCTTGCGGCGCTCAATCTCCTCCAATTCCTCAGCCGAGGGGTAACAGGCCTTAAGGCGTGAGACATGGACAACGCGCATATCTTCACCTGTGTCCTCTTTCACCACTCGGTAGTTCACAGGGCCCATCTGCTCCACAATCCTATATGGTCCTTGCCATTTAGGAGCGAGCTTGGCCGAGAAGAATTGTTCAGCTTTCGAGTAAGGATGAGAGCGAAGCCACACCCGATCACGAAGCTGGAACTGCATGTCTCGTCTGTTCTTATCATAATTTCTCTTCTGCTTGAGTCGAGCCTGGATCATGTTCCTTGAGACAAGAGCTCTCAAGTCGTGGAGATGGACTACCTGGTCATAGCAAGCAGCGTCTGGAGTAAGCTGCTGGGGCTGTAGCACCATATCCAAGGGTCCTCGGAGGAGACGACTTAAGTTCAGCTCTGCAGGTGTGACTCCAGTGGACTCTTGCACAGCAGAATTCAGGGCAAATCGAAACTCGTGAAGGTGCTTGTCCCAGTGTTTGTGCTGGGTCCCTACATAGGAAGCAACCATTGTCTTCAAGGTTCGATTTACTCTCTCAGTGAGGTTGGTCTGTGGGTGATAGGCTGTGGTCAACTTCTGTCTCAGGTTCCATCTTTGGCAGGTCTCTCCAAAGAGATCAGAGACAAATTGGGAACCTCGATCAGACAGGATGTAATCAGGCACTCCCCAGCGAGTCAAGATCTCTTTCGTAAGGATGTTAGAGACGGTCCTCGCTGTGGCCTGACGAGGGCAAAGAGCTCAACCCACTTGGAATAGTAATCAACAAAAACAAGCATGTACACATTCTGATTGGAGCTTCTAGGAAATGGACCCATCAAATCCACTCCTAACATTTCCCAAGGTCGGGTAACCACAGTTTGCTGCAACTTGCCAGCAGGTTTTCTACCTTCTGGTTTGTACATTTGACAAACCTGACAGTTTCGGATATGTGACTTCACATCCATACTCAGATGTGGCCAGTACAGTAATGCTTGCAAACGTTTGTAGGTTTTGAACCTGCCCAAATGACCAGCTAATGGGTCTTCATGGAAATGTTGAAGCAGTTGAAGGCGTAGAGTTTCAGGTATGTACATTTGGTAGAGTGTTCTGTGAGGTAGTTGTACAACTCGGTAGACTTTGTCTTCAATGATGGTCAGCTTTGTGGTAGGGTTGACCATCTTTTCTCCATCTTCCAGGATAGTCTGGTACAAAGCCTGTACTTCTGGATCATCCTGTTGGGCTTTCCAAATGACCTCATCAGAGATGGGAAAGTCAGTTTTGGGTGAGTCTCGACTGCTAGACAGGACAGTAGCACATGTAAGATGAGGGCCACCATTACCACAAGCAGGAGCTCTGGATAAGGCATCTGGAACAGTGTTGTATTTTCCTTTCCTGTATTCTACTGCAAAGGTGAACTCTTGCAACCGTAGAGCCCATCTGATGAGCCTGGTGCTTGGTTTGTTGGTCTTGAACACCCACACAAGGGAGGAATGGTCAGTGACCACAGTGAAGTGTCTTCCCTCCAGGTAGTACCTCCACTTTTCCAAAGCCCAGACAACTGCAAGGCACTCTTGCTCGGTTGTGGAGTAGTTCCGTTCTGCTCCATTCAATGTCCGACTGGCGAACGCTAGCACTTCTTCAGTACCAAGTCCAGTCTGTTGGACTAGGACAGCACCAAGTCCAACATCACTTGCATCAGTGTAAACAACAAAAGGGAAATCAAAGTTGGGATAACCCAAAATGGGAGGTGTGACGAGGTGTCGTTTCAGGGTTTCAAAGGAGTTCTGGCACTCTGCCGTCCATCGGAATTTCGCTCCTTTTCGCTTCAACCCGTTGAGGGGTTCTGCCACCTGGGAGAAGTTCCACACAAACCGATGGTACCATCCAGCCATCCCAAGGAACCGTTGAAGGGCCTTGAGTGTGGTTGGCACAGGGAAGTCTTGTACAGCCTTGGTCTTTTCAGGATCCACATGAATACCATCACAAGACACAATATGGCCAAGGAACTTCAGGGAGGTTTGGCAGAAGTTGCTCTTCTTCATGTTCACTGTCAGACCAGCTTCTCTTAGCTTGTCCAACACTGCTTGAAGGTCTTGAAAGTGTTGCTCTCTGTTCTGGGAGTAGATAATTATATCGTCCAGGTAGACGAAACATATCTTCCCTTTGAGCTCACCTAACGCAATCTCCATGAGTCTTTGGAAAGTGGCAGGTGCATTCTTTAATCCAAAAGGCATCACCTTAAAGGAAAACAAGCCCTCAGCACAGACAAAAGCAGTCTTGTCCTTGCTTTCCTGGTCCATCTCAACCTGCCAATAGCCACTATTGAGGTCAAGGGTAGTGAACACAACAGCGCCAGACAATGACTCCAGGATCTCGTGGATGGTGGGAAGAGGATAGGCATCAGTCTGGGAAACATTGTTGGTCTTCCTATAGTCCACACAAAATCTAAGACCACCGGTCTTTTTTTGGAATGAGGACAACAGGAGCAGCCCAGGGAGAGGAGGAACGTTCTATTATATCTTGTGTCAACATATCATTAATGAGTCCCTTTTGGATGATTAGCTTCGCTGGGGACAAACGATATGGCTTTTGCTTGATCGGCATTTCCTGTGTAAGGAATATTTTGTGCTTCAGGAGTCCGGTGCGTCCCTAGCTTTGAAGTACACACATCAGCATTATTCTGCAGCTGTTCCAACAGCCTTAACTCCTCTGGCTGTTCCAGCTGAGCTCTTCTTACAGCCTGTAAAAGGAGATCATCAGAAGGATTACCCAGGGTTAGTGGTACCGTAGCAACGGCAGAGAAGACTGCCACATTTGGACCCCAATCATGTAACTTTGTAACTTCTGATTGGAAGAAATGCTTCTTGCTCGGATTGTTTGGAAACCAGTAGCAATTGTGTGCGATATCAATCTGGACACCGCTGAAGTACATAAAATCAATTCCCAACACGACAGGAAAAGCAAGGTTCTTGGTTTGTAGGATAACCGAAGGAATCATATAGGAGCGGTTACACAGGCGGAACTCCACCTCACTCCATCCAAGTGGTCGTTTAGCCTCACCGTCAGCCAGATACAGTGGACCTTCTGTCCACGGCTTCAAGTTGTATTTTGGACCTTGAACCTCCTTCCACAGTTTCTCATTGAGCAGTGTGTAGGATGACCCGGTGTCCAGGATGGCTCTTCCTGTCCATGGGCCTATGGACAGGGGTAACACCAGCTGGTGTGGTATTAACTGAAAGGAAGGGGATGTCGGGCGGGCGTAGGCAGTGACTCTTGAGGTTTCAGCTCTGGTCAAAGCACCCAGAGTAGGATGGTTGTTCCTGCGAAGTGTGTTAGGTGTGTTGGCCTGTTGTGATTTGTGGTTTCTGGAAGGGTTTACTTGATACGGTCTTGGACATGTAGCTGAAGAATGTCCCTTTTGGCTACATCTCCAACAGAACATGGGAGGGTCTTGGCTGGAGACTCTGGCTGTGGTTGATGATCTGGCTTGGGTAACTGTTTGGGTGTCTGTTTCTTTCTCTGTTCATATTGCTGTTGGCATTCTCTGTCCTTCTCGAACTGCTGTCCCAGGCGAACCAGTCCATCGACAGTGGTGACTCTTTCTCTGAGTTGACTGGCTAGTAGTGGGTTGATGTTCTTCAAGATCAACTTAATGACCTCTTCCTCCTCAATGCCAGGTTTCCACCTTCTGCACAGGGAGTGGTAACCGTATGCAAAGTCACGGATATTCTCATTCTCCCTTTGCACTCGATTCCTGACTCTGTCTGCCAGCTCATCTGTGTAGTCCTCAGACAGAAATGCAGAGGAAAACTTGGCCTCAAAGTCAGCCCAGGAGGTAGTGGTGAGACGTGCCACATCCCACCAGTCTCGAGCTGTCCCATGCAACACATTCCTCAATGTGGCAAGGAGTTCTTCGTCAGCCAGGGGATTGAGGGCAAGAAAGTCATGACATCTTTCCAGATACATTAGCGGATCAGGACTGTCATCCTTTTTCCCAAAGGTGGGAAATTGCAATTTAATGGGCATCGCTCCCACATGACGTCTACTCAAATCACCATGAACAAAAGAGCTAGGAGGGATTGAGGAAGTAGAGGGTGAGGGAGTTATGGGACCATGAAAATGAACACCAGGATGCATGGTGGATTGCATCCTGCAAGGGGTGGCTGCAGCATGGCCTTGTCTTGGCTGTTCTGAGGTGCCCGCTTGGCCCTCAGTGGTCTGAACAGAAGTGGACACAAGAGAAGCTCTGTGCAAGGAGTTGTGCCTAATGGAGGCCATGTCAACAGACACATCATCCAACATTTTAACACAATTAGAGAGCGCTGTCTGCAAGTGGTCTACAGTGTTAACCAGGGGAGAAAATACAGAATTGACGTCCTTGAGGACCTCAGTGTGATGATGTTGCAGGCGCCACTGGAGAGTGGCAGTGAGTTGGCTTTGTTGGTAGTCAAACTGCCTGTCCATGGCACCAGTAATTTCCTGTCTTCCACTCTCACTGAGCTCTGTCAGAGTGTGAGTTAGAGTACTCAGTGAGTTTCTGAATTCCATGGCACTCTGTTGTTGCTCTACACTCAGACATTTGAATTTATGATGGATTAGAGTTTGGAGATGTTGTTGAGTCTTACGAATATCAAGGATGTCACCTTGAAGTTGTAAGACTACAACCTCTGGAGATAAACCAGACAATGGAGGAAGGTTGGGCGTCAGAGGGAGGGCTAGCTCAGTACTTTCACACAGATCCATGTCAATAAGTGAGTTACTAGTTAGACCTGTGGCCTGTGGTCCAGACCGAGCATTTAGATTCCCAGGGCTCTGGCCCAAATCAACTCCATTATTTCCAGTCACATTATGATTTGTATTGTTGGCTCGGTAGTCAGAATGGCCTGTGTATTCCCATTGACTGGTAGGATATGGATGAGCACATTTTCTTGTAGTGAATCCATTATTTTAATTCCACTCAAAAGATTTGCTTTGGTTAGTTCTCAATGTTGAGGTCCCATCTGGGGTGCCATTTTTTTATGTAACGGTTTTGACTTGAGGTTATTTATAGGGGTGCCAGGTAGGTTGTGCCTACCAGAGAAAGCATGGGTTTCTCCTTTTAGTTTGGGAGGGAATGAGTCCCATCTGGTCCGTCAAGTCACACCAATACAAAGGACTTATGTAAAAGTCAAGATGGAAATATACTTTTCATAAACCCCCTTAAAACCTTGGAAAGAACTTCAAACAAGTGTATTCTTTTGCGTGGTTGTATTAACAACATAAATGATCACACACACCCACACACAACAATATAACAAATCAATGCACTTATGTTCATTTAGAAATGTCCTGTACCTCGGCCATAAAAAGAGTCCAGCCCGGTAAATAAGTTCAGTGACTCAAGTGACCTTAGTCCCGCAACGTTTGTCCGTAGCATAAACCCAGTATATTCATACACTCAAAATAACACTTATTTTGTAACACAACTATAAAGCGTATCAAAGACTACCCAAAGAATAATACGTCCTCACAACTACATAAATCACAGTATACATCACCCCAAACAAATGAAATACCGTGTACAAAAAAGTTGTAGTCAGTCGGTCAGTCAGACAATCCGCCAACAGCTCCCCAGCGGAGAAAAGGCCACGAAAACCAACGGAGAGTTGTAGTCCACAGACGCACAGAGTGGATCCAATCCTGGGTAAACTCGCTTTAAGGCTACAAAACACACTGTAAGGCAACAAAACAAACGTCATGGCGAAGCTTCATCAACTGAAGGTAGTACACATCCTCATTCATGTCTCAATCACAACTTCCCCTTTTGCGCAGCTGATGCTGGCTATTTAATGAGGAATTAAAGGGGAAGCGCCCTATTAGAAGGAGAAGCACTGAGACGGTTCAGAAATATTCAGGGCCGTCACAGTATGTTTGTATGTATGTATATATATCCCACCAATCCTCTCTCAAGAGGTTTTCAAAAGGGGCAAACTCATGTCTCAAGACCTGCTTCTGTTGGTTCCCCTCTCCTGCCTGTAACTTTCCATCCACATCCCCAAAGTTTTGTGGCCCATTATGACATCACTCCATTAAGTGATTGCTGCATGTACTGCTCTAAGGAAACACTTCTCTCTCTCTCTCTCTCTCTCTCTCTCTCTCTCTCGATAGATAGATAGAGTTTATGATTTTATTCTTTTGAATTATCTCTGCCAAACATCTATGTACTACAAATCTTCAAGCTCCACAGATGTTTTATGGCATCCACTAAACCTCTTTAGATATTTGTAAATTATACAGTGTGATACCTTTCAACGAAAGTTTATTTTATTTTTTACCAACTATGATTTTTCCTTTTGAAAACAAGCAAAGCAAGAAAAAAAGAAACAAAATCACTCCAATCATTGCACACTTGTGTCGTTCAGACTTTGCAGGTCCAGCTTTGACATGATGATCTAACTAACACTAATATTGTAACTAATATTGTAACTGAAATATGTATGATCCTATGATGAGCGATTGCTTACTTCCCTTTCACTCTTAAAAAATTACTGAAAAAAATGTGTATAAAAAGGTATATGTAGTATATGTTTGTTTAGTGAGCATTCATGCTGTCATTTTTTCCTAATGTGAACTATGGTGTAAATGTGCTGTCCTAAATGGACTTGCCCATATTGTTGTAAAGCCTTTTTTGTACACCTGCTCATCAACTGACAGTGAAGTACACAAAGACACAGACACACACACACACACACACACACAGACACCTGTAATATTCTTGTTTTCATGTTGTTGCTGATATCCATCAGTGTTGTTCATATTGCTACATTGTGTTGACATGATTGTTGCTTTTAAACGAATGTTAACTTAATGTTTATTGTCTGCATCCTATTGGACTACTGGATGTTAATGTGTAACACGTTTCCCCTGTTTATGTGCTTTAGCAATACTGTATGTCAATATGGTCATGCTAGTAAAGCCTCTTTGAATTGAATTTCTTTTCTGATTTGGTTTATTTTACCTAAATGGATACAGGGTAGTGTGTTTTGTTTATAAATCACTCAGAAAGTTTTCTTTCTTAAAACAAAATGTGGAATCAACTGTCCACAGTAGTGGGGCTTCCATAAATAGGAAATGGCACATTGTTGTACCCTTTGTTGTATCCTGGAGTTTTGTTCACATTGAATATGAACCCTGTATTTGTACCCTGTACTTTTTTATTTTTTTTTATTTATTTATTTTTTCATTTTTATGGCACTATCTCTCTTGCATCTGCACTCTTGTACAAAATACGTGTTATAATAAATGTCATATGATTTTAAAGTAAAATCAAGTTTATAATCTTTGAATATCATGTGTTGCCAGTTTTTTTATGTGTGCCCCCCTGATTAAACACTGGCCCCTCCTTGGCCCCCCCTAGTAAAATGTGTCTAGAGCCGCCACTGGCTCTGGATA